>NW_026857168.1:0-66881 GCF_026571515.1 Ruditapes philippinarum
AATTGGATGCATTTGTCAGAATGTCCCCATTAGGTTAGACACACCTGAGTGGGGGTGGGTCCTCAATAGACTGTCTTTTTTCCAGTCTATTTGTAATGACAGTATCGTTGATTAAAAGTTATAACTATAATGTAAAAAATATATTTGTGATCTTAGGGCAGTTATTTTGAAAGAAAACCATTCAGAAAGGAGTGTCCCCAATTGACTGCAAAAAGTTATGTGTCCTCATTGGAGGGTCCTTACAAGTATTGGTGTGTGTGTGTGTGTGTGTGTGTGTGTGTGATTAATACTTTCATAATTCTAGTGCTCTGTCGAACCATCCTGTTATATCTCGAGCCGGTGCAGTGTCTTTGATTTAAAAAATTCCTTATTGTTTCAAATAGATTACTTTTTTAATCTGTCCGCAAAAAGTTTTTCACCCTTTTTTAAATTTCAAAAACAATATTTTTAATTAAATCCCAAATTTTCCCTGACTTTCCCCATTTTTGGGGGAGTTCTGTTCTTTTATTAACTAATGTTTAACAAATTAAAATGGAAGCCTTCTAAACTGACCTTTTCTTTCTTTAGGATTTTTAAAAAAGTTTTTTTTTTAAAGAATCTGTTTTTCTTTTTTATTTTCATTTCCCAAAACCCCTTATACTACAGATTAGGTAAAAAAACAAAATTTAAAAATTTTGTGGGAAGAAGTGAGGAAAGTGGGCGAAAATTTAAATAAAAGGTAACAAAATAAATTTTAAAAAATTTTAATGGTAATTTAAACCCAACCCGTAAAAAAGGGGAATTTTTAATTAAAACTTAAAAGGACCAAAAAAAAAAACCCGAATCTTGTAAAAAAGTAAATTACATTTTTTAAAGCAAAGATCCCCTTCTTTTTTTTTTAACTTAAATTTGTTTTATATAAAAATTTATTTAAAACACATTCTATTGTTTTTTACAAAGAGACTTGCGTTTTAAATTAAAATGATATAGAGGGTCTTGTTTTTTATTACAATAACTTTTTTCTTTAAAAAATCAAAGTCGTTTTTCCATTAAAACTTTGATTTTTTTTTATATTAAAAAATAATAAACCGGGTATTTATAAAAGAGGAGTGTTTTCCACCCCTTGCCAAAAAATGAAAAAATTTTAAAATTTATTCTTACGAAGAGTTTTTAAAAAAAATTTTAAGGACAAAAATTTAAAAAATAACATTTTAAATTTTTTCCTTTTTTCGTTAAAAAATTCAAATGGTCAGTTCCCCCACATTACCCTGTAAAGTTTGTAATCAAAAGCCCCTATATATGAAATGAAATTTTATTTTAAATAAAAAAAAGGGAGGATATTTGTTTTTTAAATTTTTTTTTCTTCTTAGCGGGGGCATTTTCATTGGAAATCAATTTTTTCCAAAGTTTTTGTTAATGTTTTTATTGTTTCCGGGGTTTTCAAAGGGGGTGGCCCGGTTAAGATAACCTTATAATTTCAAATCAAACTAAAAAATTTGCCACAAAATTTGGAAGTTTTTTCATTAAAATTTTTATATTTTCGAACAAAAAAAGGGCCCCAAAAAGGAAACTCTCAATTTTATGGGCTGAAATAAAAGTTTCCCAAACGAAGTCCAATGGTTTAAAAAACCCGCCCCTGGAAAAACATTGTGGAAAGAATTGTCAATTTTCGATTAAACGCAATCTCATTGATGTGGTTTGCATTTATATGTGTTAGGGAGTGTTGACGGTACATGTAGTTGGCACCATTACTTTAATCAAAACGAGCCTACAACATTTTCAATTTTTGCCGTGTTGATTGCGGTTTCCATGTCATCTATTTTATAATTATCTCTTTCGTTCTTTGTCTATTCTTTTAGATTTTAGCCATTAACTTATTCTCATTAAAGGAGCTCCACTGAGGTTTATAAGCCTAAAGCATAACATTTTGATAAACATGAGCACTTTAAACAGAAAAAATAAATAAAATATAACTAAGAAATAATTATGAAATACATTGAAAACTGTATGTTTGTGCTATTCTCAGTCCGATTTGAGTGAAAAGCGTTTAAATGCTTTTCAATTTTGGGTCATTTTTCACTATTATAATAATTATTGTAGAAAAAAGGAGCGAGCTAATGATCTGAAACTTTGCACATAAGTCATTAGAATAGATCGACATCAAATGGAGTAATAATCTCAAAAAAATATTTCCAGTCCCGTCATGTCAAAAAACCCTCAGTGGAGTCCCTTTAATACAAACATGATTATTACGGTATGCACACAATCAATAAGACAAAATGGTTGCGTTTCAAACGAACTGAAATGAAACTAAGTATATGCCGTCTTCTTTTTAAAATTATAGCGAAACAAAACTTGTAAACAATAATTATAAAAATGAATCAATAGAATTTGTTCTTGATGTAAAGGTCATAATGTCATTGAACTTGTTATTCTCATAAATCATAAGAAAATTAAACTACTCACTAATGGCTATTAGTCATTTTCATCAATACTAAAAGAATACTATTTTAACATGTATGCAAATCAGATAGGAGTGCTAAAGTATTGTTCTATTTTAAGACAGACAAAACGACTTACTTGTATATCATTGTGCCTCATCAATAATGTAGGAGACATTTTGTAGTGCACTTTTTCACGATTGACTTAACTTATTTTGCAAAGCTTTTCATGAACGTCACAGGGGGAGAGTGTTTGTATTGTACTTTTTTCATGGCAGATTTAACATATTTTCTACACATTTCTAGGGAATGGCTATGAAATACTGTTATTACATACGGCCTTAATCATTCCTCATATATTATTTTCAAGAATGACAAGAAATTAAGCAACACACAAGGGTTGTTAAATATATATAGAAATTAGTATATTAGTCATAATTGTGGCATATGCAATATTGTATGCCCATTAATGTGTACCGTAAGGTGCAGATTGACGCAAAAAAGAGGAATGCACTACCTAATAAATTATAAAAAAGAGTACTACACCTTTTGATGGAATATAGAGATTTTCGATAATTGAATCTAACTTACTAAAATGCAAGTCGTCGACTTGCAAAATAATTAATCGAAGATTCAATAGCTAATGTTATTTTAAGTATTATAATTGTCTGTCGGTTTTTTGTCTGATGAGATAAATTTGCTATATATTTTTTTCATTTTCATTAAATGACATGACTTCACAGTTTTAATTAGAATTTCCTTTTCAACAGTGATGGACAGAAAAAGATTGTTCATTATAATAGCAAGAGTAACAAAAACTTGAAAGTGACAAATGTTGAGAGCAAATAATATGAAAAACAATAATAAAAAAGTACCCTACTCGTCTTCTCGCTCAAACATTCCCGATTATCATACATGTAAAAATGATCTGTAACAGGAATATGAGTGAGTCATGCTCATTTTTAATTATCATGCGAAACATGACGCAATAATTTATAAATTGAAAACAATTATCATGGTGAAATGTACAATCAGACTGACTTTCACTTGTACACTCATAATTTGTAAATACTGAAATGAAAAAATTTAACACAAAGACGAACTAGTCATATACATGTATTCAGAGCATTTATCGTTTAATGATAAAATATTAGAATATAGTGAATTGAAACGTGAAGTAATTCATTTTTTTAAAGCGTGCGATAATATATGGCAAAAAAATAGTATAAACAAATAACAAACAAGTAGTTAGTAAATCTTGTTGGCATCATATGTACGTGTTAACAACGTGTAGCTGATAAGATTTATATTAAACTTAAACTTTGTTTAATATAATAATAATACAATAACATTATTGAATATTCAAAATATTCATTGAGACTTACATCATTGTATAAAACGGCATATATTTGTTCTTGCATCTAACTTACGTAAATAAAAACGTTATTAAAGTATACTGATTGGCTTGATTTTATAATTATTTGAATTTTCATGAAAATTGTCTTTCAAATGTTTTTGTCATCAAACCGTCAGTAACCACCATGATTGTACTTTTGAAATTAACTGATTGATAACTCGTCATTTTATACAAGTGAAAGGAATTAAAAGGAATTAAAGATAATTGCAAAGAAGTCCTCCTTGTGAGTTATTTCAAACGGTTTTAATTAGGCACCTGGCGTGTCCTTAATATTACATTCAGGTGAACGCAGTCGCATAATTAGACAATCTAATGATTTTAAACTTTCATATTTTCTCAATTATTTGCTTGTTTTTACAAACAAAGAAGCAATAAAAACTCTGATAAATATGTTCTTCCTAAGCTTGCAATTACAATGTATCATTCTTATCAATTTTGATATAACAAAATTTGTTTTGTATGGTTTGGAATTTATCTAGTAAATTGATTTTTTTAAAAGATTCAGTATTATAAAAAATAATTATTTTTTGTCAAGCGAAAAAAAAAATCCAAAAACTGAATCTATCTTACTTTATATGACTCTTAAAATATAAGTATATTTGACCGCACTTGTTATTTGAAATTAAATGAAATTGTTAAAGGATATAATTATCACAACAAAGTTGATTGAGTAAGGAATAAATGTTTTCAGATTTTGTAGAATGCAGTGCACATCTGGAATGAAGGTCACATGCTTTAAAAATGGTGAACTGAAAAATGAAATGATAAAACACTATGACTATATTTAACGAGTGGATTTCGCATTTTTACTGAATAAGGTTCACAGTTTTTTTATGTTTTTCTTCTAAAACGACAAGTGGTCGGTGATGTAAAAGTTGAACAACTGTATGATATTTCAGTTGATATGAATTGCCAAATTACTAGACATTTGTTGATCCTTATACATATTTTCTTAACAATGATTTAGTCAAAACATATTTGCTATGCTTTTAATTGATTCTTTTTACAACTAAGTAAAATGGTAATAGTGAAAGATAAAAACATAAACTAAAGGGCAAAATGCATACTGTGTGAGTTATAATACGTTTTCTTTCTATAAGCGACAATGAGTCACTCAGGGGCAGAAGAATGTATTTCAGATAGGAAAGTAGGAGGGATTAGGTGTTAATGTCAATTTTTCTTTTCTTTTTTGTTGTAAAAATGTGGTCCAAATTAAGGATGTTAGATGAACAATTTATTATTAAAACAAACATTAAAGGCCATGTTCTTCATTGGTTTATATTGATTTTTCAACAGACAATGTCGTAATCACTTTTGAGAAAATCGTTAAAATTCTTCAGTCTTCATCCCATCTAAACTATCATTATAGCCGTAAATTACTTTTCCATATCAATAGGTTTTCTGATTTATATAGAACACAGTGGGTACAAACGCCTTTTTTGACCTTCAGATAAGAATACCTTATCATCTATTAATTTATTTCAACTTTTTAATCACTGAATCGTCAATCAATATACATGTACTTCAAAAAATGATTGTTATTACTGATTTGATTAAGATCAGTTTTCTACGACCCTCACAATCTAAGTGGAAGTTATTGATTTAGAAATGTGGAAGGTGTCTTTTTAAAACTTTATTCGGATGACCTCTAAATAAGATAATCAATTAATGAGTTCAATTCATTTGGCTTTAAACGTTATCACCCTTTTCACTATCAATATATTTGACTGTAAAAGTGTCTGGTCTGTGAGTTACCATGGATTATATACTCGTATCTCTGAACAATTGAAAATCCGCCTTACAAGTCTTAATTTGAAAAGAAATGTATTTAATAATATAACAAGATATGCCGGTCTAAAGGAACTCCGCTGAGGTTCAAAAACCTAACAACATACAATTTCAAAATCTTACATACTAAATCAATCGTAACACTCAGAGAAATAAAAAATAAAACAGTGTAAAGAAATATAATTATTCAGAATTAAATTGAAAATCAGTATTAGATGCGATTTCTTATCCGATTTGAGCTAACAGTATTTAAACTCGTTTAATGTTTAGGCTATTTTTTCACAATAAAAATAACGATTTGAAATACTGGAGTCAGTGAATGCTCTTAAAACTTCGTAAAATGGTATGAAAATCGCAATGTAATAAGTACAATATATCATGTCAAAATATTGAGCAGAGGCCATTTAATCGTTTTTGAAAGGTTGCATGATAATAAAGCTTATGATTTCTCAGTTTAAATGTTGATAATTAACAATGCAGTCTTATTAGTTAATGTACTTAGTACTCGATGGAAGCCTTGAAATAATTAAAGAATAATTTATTTGAGTTTTTTTTTTTAAATACAATGTACTTTATTGTTTTGAAGTATTTCTGAACATATTGTTAAAAAAACAACAACAACGAAGACTTCGTTATGAGACATGATTTTGTTTTCCTTCGACATATTCTATATTTTATAATACTGCACGTTTGTAACGTCATTTTTCTTTGGATAATCGTGACGTTTATATAGTTTTATATACACGGCTGCTGTCGATTCATGAAGAAATCTTACTTTTTTTTCTCTAAAAATGATGCTTGCTGTATTATAAATTCGTTATAAAGATTGTTGACAGGTTATATGGCCGTATATAAACGGCTATTTGCAATATAACCCTCGCCTAATGGCTCGGGTTATATTTACAAATAGCCATTTATATAGGGCCATATAACCTGTCAACGATCTTTATAATTAATAATATAATACAGCGGACGTTCAAATCAATTCATGTTGAAAGGGAAACAACTGTGATATATGAATATAATTATACACTTATGAATTGCGCCTCTTACATTTTTTAAGTAAAAAGCATTAACTTCAATATATACACTATACGTTTGAATGTCCCTAAACTTAAATTTTGTTGTTTATCCTACAATATATATTGTGATATCTATATGTTAGATTTAAGTTGAAACATGTAACCTCTTAAAGTTTCAATTTTTGAAACTTTAGGATGACAAGATGGAAATTTAAAGTTCACCACTCAACAGTATAGCACCTGATGAGACTGCAATGTATATTTCGGAGCTGTACAAAATAAAATACCTTACGGTATAAGGCTAATTCTACCACGTGACTTTAATAAGTTAGAAAGGAGTTGTTTTCTTCCTTCCAGAGCATGATTTTTAGCTCGACTATTCGAGCTATTGTAGTCACCCGAGCGTTGGCGTCGGCGTCCGCGTCCGCGTCGGTGTAACAACTTATGTTAAAGTTTTTGTAATACCTCAAATAGTATCAAAGTCCATTGACATAAGGCTTTGAAACTTTGCACACTTGTTCACCATCATGACCCCAACCTGTAGACAGGGGGAGGCAACTGTATCAAGCATTTTGACAGAATTATGCCCCCTTTTTTACTTAGAATTAACGTTAAAGTTTTTGTAATACCTCAAATATTTTCAAAGTCCATTGACATATGGCTTTGAAACATTGCATATTTGTTCAACATCATGACCCCAACCTGTAGATAAGGGGAGGTAACTGTATCAAGCATTTTGACAGAATAATGCCCCATTTTCGACTAAGAATTTACGTAAAAGTTTTTGTAATACCTCATATATTTTCAAAGTCAATTGACATATGGCTTTTAAACTTTGCACACTTGTTTACCATCATGACCCCAACCTGTAGACAGGGGGAGGTAACTGTATCAAGCATTTTGACAGAATAATGCTTTGAAACATGACCCCAACCTGTAGACAGGGAGGGGGGGGGGTAACTGTATCAAGCATTTTAACAGAATAATGCCCCTTTTTCGACTTAGAATTTACGTTAAAGTTTTTGTAATACCTCAAATATTTTCAAAGTCCATTGACATATGGCTTTGAAACTTTGCACATTTGTTTACCATCATGACCCCCAACCTGTAGACAGGGGAGATAACTGTATCAAGCATTTTGACAGAATTATGCCCCTTTTTGACTTAGAATTTACATTAAAGTTTTTGTAATACCTCAAATTTTTTCAAAGTCCATTGACATATGGTTTTGAAACTTTGCACACTTGTTCACCATCATGACCCCAACCTGTAAACAGGGGGAGGTAACTGTATCAAGCATTTTGACAAAATTATGCCCCTTTTTCGACTTAGAATTTACGTTAAAGTTTTTGAAATACCTCAAATATTTTCAAAGTCCATTGACATATGGCTTTGAAACTTTGCACACTTGTTCACCATCATGACCCCAACCTTTAGACAGGGGGAGGTAACTGTATCAAGCATTTTGACAGAATTATGCCCCTTTTTCGACTTAGAATTTACATTAAAGTTTTTGTAATACCTCGCATATTTTCAAAGTCCATTAATATATGGCTTTGAAACAAGTTGAAATTTTATACTCTTCTTTGAGAGCATAATAGGACTCTCTCCAAGGCCTATATCTGTCATAAGGATTTAAAGAAAAATTTTACCCTTTTCTTAATAGAAATTTTTACATTATCAAGGCTTTTTTACTATCAAGCACTTAGAGTAGTCGAGCGTTGCTGTCCTACCGACAGCTCTTTTTATAATTCAAAGTAACTCATGCGTACTAATGTTATATAGAATGCACATGCAAATATTTAATTAAAATGAAACAGGTACAACAATTATGTTCCGTAAAGTACTTTCAAAAAAAATTCCTCGTAATATTTAAGTTCCTGTTTGTATAAGATTGACATTAATACATTAAGAATTATAGATAACATTTACACTTCATGACATGTGTAGATAAAGATGCCATATAGGGAAACTAACAACACAAAGGTGATTGAAGGATAACAAGATGTGAAAAGTGTCATATTTCATTTCTTTGCTAGCAAGTTCATTTTTGGTCTATCTATCTTTAGAAGACACGCTCATACTAAAGAAAGATTTATGTGGTTAACAGTATCATTTAAAATTGTGTTTAGATAAAGCCTACAACATTCACAAATTATTTTGAAGGACTTATTCAATAAGCCATCCATATGCGGTTCGACAAAGGCAGAATGGGATGCTTTCAAAACTATATCAGTTCGGTTATTTTAGTCATTGCGGTTGGATTATTTCTTTACGTCATGTTTTTTCATCAAGGTGACGTCATAAATTTTGCAGAAAGAAACGTAAACAATGACATGAAGCTAGAGGTACGACCGATTCCCCCGAATGGAGACGTTCACCAAACGATTGCTCTATTGATCCAGCAGAGAAACAATATATCACGTGCACTCAATTTAAAGAGACAGAAAATTGGTCAAATGGAATGCGAGGTAAGATAACTGAGCTTGTTAAGTGGCCCTAAGAGCGTATCGCTGAGTCGTAAGTAGTAAGTAAACGTATAATATACACATCCTTTGCAGTGTAGTCATTTAGACATTACAGGAACAGATTTGATTAGTTCTTCTAACAGCAAGAGTCCACAACCACTCAACCACTCAACGGCAACACATTTTAGCTACACATAAAATATTTGTCTCCATCAGAATGTTTCCCTCCAGCGGTTCCTCTTTCGTCAGTTTGGTAGTTGAGTGTTAAGGTTAACAATGTTTATAGCTCATAATCACCATCAACGTCGTCATCGTTGTCGTCAGCCTCTTGGTTATCGTTATTATCTTTATAAAAATTCTCTATAAATTCCATATTACGTTCCCAGTTTAAACCTGTAATCAGTTTGCTACAATGGGCTTAGGTTTACAATGTTTAACTGCACATAATTTTTTTTTTAAAAATAGGATAAAAACGAATTACGCTGATGTCAATTTTCTTTTTAAATCAATAATCCTTTTTAATCTACTCAATGGGTAGAAGGTTTGAAGCATCAGAATTGCAGCCACTGTTTATCACTGCGTGAGCGTAAGAGGCGACTAAATGGGTTCATATTTCTGGAGTATATATAGCAGGAAAGGTGGTTTTGACCCAGATGTTACTTTAATTTGGTAACAAATCATCTTTCATACTCCTTGTGTTGGTCGTCCATAAAACAAACCAAACAAGAAAATAAAAAGTGTGTACTTCCATATAAAGGCATCGTTTTAGAGTTTATGTTTATACATTAACCCAGCAACTTTAAATATGTTTTAAAAAGTTTATATGGGTATTCTAGACAATATATTAATAGCATATTACAAATGATACTCGAAAAAAATACATGACTTAGTTTAAATAATGAAAGTATTTTATTTGAAGTGTTTAAAAGACTGTCATTTCCCTTTTTTTCCCGGAAAACACCCAGTTCTTAATATCCTTTTTCCTTTGTTTCCCATTTTTTGTCACCAAAAATCTTTCCCTTTAAATTTCCCTTTAATTTTTGGCAATTTACCCGGAGAAAATTTGTTTTTTTTTGTTTTGTTTTACTTTCATTTTTTTAATTTTTTTTAGTTTTAAGGGAATTTTAAAAAATTTTCACTTTTTTTTTACGGTTTTTGCGGGCAGTTTTGTAGCGCCCCTTACTTCAAAAAAAAATGTTAAATTTAATTTTAGGGTAAATAGCAAAAAAATTTAAAAGGGAAGGGGTTTTTTGGTTTTAAATTAAATTAAAAAACGTATAAAAATTAACTTCTTTCCCATGTAATAAAAATTGGCCTTTCAAATTTTTGATGAAAAAAAATGAAAAATTTTTTAAAGTTTTTAAAAAAAGATAAATTTTAGATAAAAAATTTTATTATTTTACGGTTTCTTGGAAAAAATTGTTTATTTAGGAAAAACGGAGGCTTTATAAGTTTCAACAGAAAGGGTTTTATTTTTTTTAAAGTTTAAAAAACCCAAAAAATTTTCTTGCTAAATTTTTTTTAAAAAGGACTTTTTAAAAAATGACCAATAAAAAAAAAACCCCAAAAAAATCGAAGGAAAAATTTTTTTTTTTTAAACTTTTTTGGGAAACAAATTTTATTCATTTAAAAGGGAACATAAATAAATTTGATTTTTAAAAATTTTTGGGGTTTTTTAAAATACAATTTAAAAATTTAGGGGAAAACCAGGGAACAAACAAATTTTTTATTCGTGTAAAAATTTTTTTCGGGATAGAAACGGGAAAAACGGAAATATAGTGTACAATTTTTGTTTTATTGATTTTTTCCGGTTTTAAATTAAAATTTTTTTAATATTGTTAAACAAATTTTTAAATAATATCGTTGATTTGCTGACATTAAACATATTACAACTGCAATTACATCAAAATTTGTCATAAATGTGCAAATGTGCTTAATACACATTATATTGCACTAGACAAGTATATAATATTTTAAATCAATGTTCTATGTCACACACGTGTCACACGTGTAATCTGTGCTAAGCATCGCTACATTGTCTGATCTACAACATGAAAATGAATAGATTTTTTATAATTGATATATAAAATCGCATTTACTAAATTATATCTTTTTCTGTATATCATATTATAATTATTTTCTCCATTAATAACATTAGAGTGTGTTTTCTGTATCAAATTTCGTATTTGCATAAATTGCATTCGGATGTAGAAAATTTGTTACTTCCGTATCAAGTAAGATCGTATTTTCTTAATAATATTATAAAATCGGATTTTTCGTTACACAAAAAAAAAAGTTATTTCTCAAGTTCATATTATTTTTCTAGTAAATCAGATTAAAATTTCTGTACATCAGATCATCCTAGTTCAGAACAGATCATATTTTCTGTAAATCGGATAGAATTTTCTTGAAATTGGTCAGTTTGTTGTTGAAAATAATATGATAAATTCGTATTTACTGTTAATTAGATTGTAAATCAGAATAATGTTTTTTTCTTCTGTAAATTTAAAGTCAGATGATATTTGCTTTGAATTAGAAGGTATTTTAGTTGAAAATAATATTATATTTTGCTGTTAATCAGATCATATCTGCGATTGGTGCGAGTTCTCTCCTTTCTTGTTACCAATTGTATGTAAAGTTTTAAATTCAGAAAATGGAATGCGGGAATTTATGTAGTGAAATCATTGGGGAATATAAATTAGAATTTTAAAGCGACTTGTCATTTAAAGTCGGTAATTTCAATTAGGTGTTCGAAGAAAAATGTATTTTAGTTTCTTAATATATTATGATGAAATACCGACACGAGTAGGGATTTACTTTTAGAAAATTTCCCACACTGTTGATACGAGAAGCGGAGACCGTACTTTAGTTCAATGCTCAAAATAAGGGAATTTAATTCAACTTTGAATTGTTGGTCTTTCCTTTGATTTTTTTAAGTATAAAAAAGAATGAAAAAGTCATTGCAGATAATGTCCCACGACATATTTGATTGTTTGTTTTGGAATAGGAATATCATGATCACACTTTAACATTTTGACTTTTATTTATCTTTGACATGATAATACACAGTATTTTAGTGGTGGATTAAACACAATGATATAGACAGTCATAAATAACTTTATCATACGCTAAATTATTTATCAGCCCAAAGAAAACAAACTCCTCTAAAGATAAAAAAGCTTTAGAGTGTGGCAGATTACACAAGATTGAATGAATTATTTCTGGTCTGATCACGATTATATAAATTATATTATATAATACTGATATATATTGTTGTACAATGGTCAAATTCTTTAACCATTTGCTGCATCTGTTGGTACAATTAAATTGATTTTAATTAATATTTTGAAAAGAAGTCAAATACTACTTTATCTACAATTTGCTACCTTGTGAAAATCATAATATATTTTCAGCGTTAATTTTTCAGAAGAATGCACCTTACAGGCTCTAAAACCCATTTTAAACGTTAGAAAAACTCATGTTAAGAAAAAAAATATTCCTTTCTTGGTCTTTTAAGTAACAAGATATAAATGGACCATCAGCAAAATCAAACAATATTGGTGTGTATCAGAATTAGCTACGCTTGTATAAACTCAAGTTCAAAAACAACAATATTACAGTTACGTTAATATACTCGTTTTAAGTAAAAAAGAAACAACATTCGAATTCACAATGATGAATTGAATACTGTCTGAGGCCAACTATGTATTGTATAAACCTAACATAATTATGCATTTTTAGAGTAACAATAGTCTTGTTTCATTATCCAAATAGCTTAAATCGGACATATAAACAAAATAAAAAATAGATTAATGAATAAATTATAATGTCACTTCCACAGTGAAATTAGCTATATGGGCTTTAGTCTGTTAATATTATTTTCATTTATTTATCTAAAATTTTCTGAAGATAATAATTCCTAAACTTTCAAAACGTTTGGTCTTCTGAAATAGTATGTTGGGATGTATCGTTTTCTTTGATAACAGAAAATGGAACACACTAACATATAGTGAAATTCATCACCGACTTCATTAATTTTGATATACAACGATTGCATTCATATTTACGCGCTTGATATGGAATTTTGATTTCCTGCCCTAAAATGGAAAAGAGTGAACCTTATTTTAGTTGGCAGTATAAATGCTATTGTTTAGATATGATTCAAATGATACAATCACTTTTAGATAGCCTATATATTATAGATATTATTTGAAATTTGCAAATCACATTACAACGTCGATTTCTTTCAAGTAAGTTTTTTGTTTCAGAAAACAATACATTTGTACAACATCGTCTGCAAACAGTAATAAATATATAGACGATAGGTTTAAGAGTAATACCTGCACTGCTACTTTGCTGTAGATGCATCTAATATAATTCAAAAACATGGAAAAAAATATCCGAAAGTTATCTCGAACATTCGAAAAAATCTGATAGAGAGTTTCATATGGCTTACACACAACATAACACTTTCATTGAACGGTTCAGGCAGAGCATTCTTAAATATAAATATTACAAATGCTGAGCTGGTAGAGCAATCTAGCAGGGTATTCCTAAATATAGTGCAAAAATGCTTTGCTGCAATGTAAAGTTTATAAATGAACAAAAACAGTTTATTTTTTCTTTGCTTTAATTTAATCAATAAGAAATTCTAAGGTGAACACATGATCGCGTGTTGAATATTTTTGCCTTAATCCCGCTTGGTTCTGGTTGAGAATTCAAGAAAAGATTGAAATCAAGTGTTACGCGGTTCATATCTTTTCCGTAGTTATTCAGTGACAATCACAACAATGCTACAGTTAGCACAAACAAAACAAGCAAATAAACAAAATGTGAATATTTCATGAGTGGCGGTAGCCACAAGTAAAACATGATGATTTTCATACCACAAGATGGAAATAGATCCTGTGTTTATAGAAAAATTTAAATTTTCTGTTTATTATATATATATATATATATATATATATATATATATATATATATATATATATATATATATATATATATATATATATATATCCTTTTTTTTGACAGTACAGTTTGAAAGACTCGCCTTAATTTTTGTATTGTGCATAGTCACAAGAGAAAATACGGAAAATAAGTTTCAGTGCATTGAAAAATAACTTTTTACAGTGAAAAAAAGGAAAAGGAAAATACGCATTTTATTTGATGATACGCCAAACAAACAAAGAAAAACAAACATAAAAATGTAAAACGTTTAAACGTTGGCTTAAATGCAACTTTCTGAATCATTTAAAGCTGTTGCTTCTTAATCAATTTTGCTGTTGCTGTTGTTATTGTTGTTGTTTTAATAATCTTTCTGACTTGTTTAACCTTGAATTCACTTGACGGATGTCTCATTTAAGAAGGCCTGCTTTAATGAGATATGTGTATGCATTAAACAATTTTAATTTTACAATGTTTATGAATTTGATCGATGTAAGCTTATTCGGTGAGTATACGTATGTTAAAGTGTATACATATAGTAACACACGCCGTACGTCACCGTCGTCGTATTTACATTCTTTGTGCAGGAAAAAACGTCGCCTAGCAAAAACCTTCATATTCGAAACGTTTCACTGAACGAGAAACACATAATGTGAACAATGTACGTGATAAAATAACGGATATACAATAATTAATATACATGCTAGTGTGTCGAAAAAATAGCAAGTTAGGAATAGCCACGTGATTCAGAATTATCTTCATAAAAGGACATGAACTTATAATACGTAATTATTTCTTTTCATAAGAAATATGGGGTTTACCAAGACACATTTTTTCTTGTTTTCGTTAGTCACTATTGTGATGTTGCTAGGAGTGAAGTACTATTTTGACAATGGAATTACTAATGACCATGTACCTGATGCTACTGTTATAGAAATAAATAAAAATAAGTATTCTGAAAATCAGAAGTTGAAGTTTCACACGTCATATTTGGAGAGAACGATTATAAATCTTGTTCAGCAGAGAAATAATATGTCTCGTGCAATGAATTTAAAACAACAGAAAATTGGGCAGATGGAATGTAAGGTGTGTACAATTAAATACCTTATTCGTTTGCGTAATTAACAAACATACATTTGTTTTGTTTAAACATATAAGTTTAGGCTCTATTGCTGTAACGAGTTATTGTAATTTATATTAATCACTTTCGTATCTGTTTCCTGGAACTAAGCAATACTGACGACATTGTCATGCCCCGACAAGAGACTCGAACCTGTGATCTCTAAGTTGAGCGGCAGACACCGGAACAAGTACAATAATACTGAAATAAATGAAAATACAACGGGTTTAAAAAGTGCATTCTTGAAAATACTTTAATAGAGACTTTAAAAAAATAATACAATTACGTTTCCCCTATTTTTTCTTTTTTTAAATTGGCTTAATACAATTAGCTATATGTTAATAGAAAGAGCACCGAAACAACTCGCACTCTGATTTATACTCGGGGGTACCGCCCCCTCGTCAAAATCAGATAGCCTTCGTGTTTCGATGTTCTTTCTCTTTTGTAATCATAGTCAAACATAAAAAACACGTTCCCCCGGGGAAAAGGTAACCCAAAATGATCGAGCAATCTGAATATGATATTTCTGTCGCTTTCGCCTTTCTCTGCGGCCGTCAAACAATATGTAAACCTCAAAAATGAGCCAATCAACGGGCATGATTCTGGAGTGCGGGTAACTGAATACCTGCACTCCAGTTAAACCGCACGGGGTGCTATAATGTTATATGAAATGGGTTTTAACCCCCAAATTATAAAATACAATTATTATTTTAACTAAAGCAGACGTCTGAATTTGTAATATCAGGGAAAATTTGTATATTCGTGTTTAAATCCCAAAAGGGGTCAGTTTAGGACAATAATGTAGGATGCCCTGAAATTTGCTGAACCCCATCTTTTTTTACGCATGAAATTTAAACCAGTGACTGTAAAAAAATTAATGCATGGGCTTTTTAAAAAGGGAAACCCCGAGTGTAAAATTTGGGCCCGGATTGATTTTTTTGATACCTTTTTTTAAATGCTAATTTGTTAAAAAATGAATTATTTGTATATTTCGTTAATTTTGGGCAGATTTAATATGTTTATACGTTTATAACAATAGAACCTCTGTGTATATGATATTATATTGTGTTTTATCTAGAAATATTGATTGACACATTTATTACTAAATAAAAGAGCACATTGACTGACCTTACACATACTTATTTCTTTGTTACATGTAGCACATTTATCACATCTTTTAAAATATCAATGATAATATGTCGTTCAAACGAACCAATATTTCGTAAATAAAAAACATACGCACAAAGAAAAAAACCGATATGTTTTTACAAAATTATCATTCATTTTATTGGGAAATGATATTCCTTCTTTCATCTCGAGGAAGGGACAAACGCTTATTAATTGCGGTCTCATAAACTTTTTTTTCGTCTTCGCAATTTGATGTCAATCCACAGTATCAGTAGTATATTGTTTTGATAATCAACAATGACATCGAAGATCGAAATGCAGTTTAAAGCAAATGTTCGAGCTAGTTTTTTAATTTCGAAGTAAGCTCGAAGGGTCGAAATTCATTAAAGTAAACCCATGGCTGGAATTTTGAAGCTGGAGTTTAAAACTTCGACGTCAGCTCAAAAAATATAATTCAAAATTTGGAAAAGTCAAATTTCGAGCACTGACCAACCCTCAATTCGTCACGCTATGGCTACTGTACTTACAAATTATACCCCGAGAAAAATGACGTCTTCTAAAGCACGCAATATGTCTTGCTTTACTCGGGGATGGGGGTACGGATATGTTTATACTAGCAGCAAAAATCCTATCAGTAAGTCAAAAAAAGAAAGAATTTTTTAAGCTTTATAATTGATTTGTGCCGCCGTTTAGAAAGCAAAATATCACAAATGTAACAGTTTTTCTTAACTGGGTATGCTTTAAAAATACATTATAATTTTTATGAAAATGCACAAAACCGCTTATTATTCAAATAAGGGATGAAGTTTGTAAAACATTATTTTGTTCTGAATAACTTAATGGCTAACATTTATATCGTTTCGCGCATAGAATTTACTGATGTACCGAAAGGGTACTCAATGTTAGAGTTTATACATATAATTATTGTCAGACACAATACCTCATTGTGTTCCTTTTTACTTCTTTTAATGACAAAAATTTTTACTATTTTGACACATGCTGAATAGAAATGCATATTAACTTTTTTTTTTATTCAAGTCAGCTTTTGAGTTAGTAGCGCAAGAGATTATGCAAATTTTACTAACGATTTTGTCAACTACTTTCTTGAGTTCAAAGGTCAACAGTAATGGGTTTTCACATTTTGCCTAACTCGGCCACTATTTGGCGTTTACTTGAAATGTTAATGCAACTTGGTTTTCTTTTTACCATCTGGAGACGAGCTGATGTACATACAGTATGTAATTAAGAACGTTAGACCTTTGAGTCATATTCATTCAACATGTATGTACATGTTAACATGTATATATGTACATGATACATCGTGTATTGTAATACATTATGTCCGGTATATGTAAGTATGCTTAGCTGTCATATAATTAACGTAGCCTAATCAGTCAAGGCTAAGCACAGTGATTAGGTTTGAAATATGCAAGGCCAAATTATAAGAAATGGTTTATTAGTAATTTGAATAAAAATCGTAACGCTGACAGCATTTCCTAATATTTAATTCTTTTTATTTTAAATTGACAACACAAACTTTTATTTATTGTATAGTTACTGATTTATGACATGCTGATTGTTGTTTGCAAAAAAGGTGAAAGGCCGAAAACACAAAAGCAAATTTAAAGCACGTGGCCATTTCAACTGTTTCATAACTTGTCTTCTATCTATCCAATTAATTTCTTGGATTTTTTTTGAGAATATAAATTACTTTATATGTCTGCATACTTGATGCGTAATATGACACTATAGTGTGGATTAAAAAAAAACAAAAAGTATAGGCGAAATTTGGGAGAAAATTTATAATGCAGGACCTCAAATAGAAAGTTTAAAGAAGTTGAAAAATATATTTGATACTTTTAATATCTTATTCTAAGAACTATTGTCATAGGTGGAAAAAATGGTCAAGTAAAAAAGTTTAAAACTTTTTTCAGCAAAATAAGTAAACCGTTTTATTTCATTATTATTTTATTTATTCATATTTTTCCCTGAATTTTATCGAAGGTTATTATGACAAGTTTAATGTCTATACATAAAGTATTTCTATTCATAATGAGGTAATTAGCATTATAGCTACAGCAAGTTTTAAAACGACGGGATGAGAATCGGCGTGAATACTAGACAAAAGTAGAAAAACTTACAATATTTTACTATTCGCAAAACTCCAAACATTCTAATGTCATCAAAACTTGGCCCTGATGATCTGTATACATACTGTAATGTTCTTTGTCTCCCTAAACGCATACATTTACATAATAACAGAGATAAATCTATGAAAGAACTTGCATGTAAATAGGTTTTGCATAATACTTGACGAAGAAAATTCTGAAGGAAGCGAAAGGAAATTATACTAATGTAATTTAAAGTTAGCTTCGTTATTTCTACCATGGCTTTATCAATCTAACTTCCAATTAGAAGAAATATACTGATATTCATTGACAACAGGTCATCCAGACACTCTTTTTAATTGATTCTTGTACATTATGCACGGAAAATGACGAAATAAACCGAGTTTTTACGATCCAGTCCATTACGAATGCGTCATCATTGAAGTAATATTTGAAAATAAATTAACAGGTCAAGACTGATAACGGTTGCAGTTATCAACGTCCTTACCAACACAGCCATTTCATACTATTGCGTAAATGTTATCATGACAGTGAACATCTAAGGTTCAACTGACGGGTTCGTTCTTGTTTGGTCATAAGTAAATAATACAAATATTACGGATATAAATCAAAGTTTGGAAATGTTATTTTATAATGACCTATCATCTATATATATATAATATATAATCTAATATCTAAACGGAAATAGCATTACCGGACGTAGTATATGTCCGATATTGAATATAGTTTGATAAATGTTTTGTTAGCATTTAAAGGATAAACAATACTGATGCAGTGCTTATACTTATACGTTAAAAATACAGGGATCTAATCCCAAAAGATGTTTTCATAGCTACATTTCATCAAAAGTTGCAGAAAACTCCAATTTTTATGGACTATTTTGTTGTTTATTGAAGCTTTTTTTACAAAATAAAGGATTTTTTTTCAAAGATGGGATTCACCAAATCACATGTCATTGTCCTATTATTAGTAACAGTGGTGATGCTTTTTGGCATACGTTTATTTTTTGACAATGATCTAGATGACAAATATCTTCGTCAATCAAAATCAGAAAAATCGTCTGCTGGGTTAAGTAATGATGAACTTTATGTGACAATTGCAAGTCTTGTCCAGCAGAGGAATAACGTGTCGAGGGCATTGAACAAAAAACAACAAAAAATTGGTCAACTAGAATGTGAGGTCTGTTGGTTTGTATCATTTATAAGTGACAGTTTTAGAAACTAGATCAATCTGACCATCTGAGAGAATATAATAAGTTAAGGCTCAGTATTCAAACGTGTTCAAAATATAAATCATGGTCTCTCTCCGTCCTTGATAATAATATACCCCAATTGTACTTTAGCATTGCCAGTGCCACTTCCAGCACAAATTTACTTATGTTTATATTGTGTTTTACTATTCTTAATATCCGATGTATTATATATATTGTATCAGCTATTTGACTTGCACATTTTCGTAAATAGTGAGATACTGTTTAACTGCTTTCAACTTTAGTAAATATTAACTTGACATTTTATCCCCCATTAACATGACGATTAATTTTTCATTAACATTACGGTGTATTCTGTATGAACATGGTGGTTTATCATTCATTAACATGACGGTTTATTATTCATTAATATGACGGTTTAATATTCATTAACATGGCGGTTTATTCCCCAATTAATATGACGCCCAAAATTTCCCCTTTAAACACAAGGGGAAATTCCCCCCCTTGCTAAAGGTTTTTTAAAACCCCCAGTAACTTTAAAATTTTTATTCCCCATTTAATGCAATTTTTTCCCACATAAACACACTCCTTGGGGTTTTTTCCCCCCCAAAAAAAAAAAAGGGTTTGGGGTTTAAATTCCCCCCTTTAAATGAAAGCTTAAAAATTTTCCCCCCTTAACAGGGCGTTTAAATTTCCCCAATTAAAAAAGAAAAGGGTTTTTGCCCCAAAAAATTAAAAAAAAGGTTTTTTCTCCCTTAACATTACGGTTTTTTCCCCCAAATTTAAATGACGGGGTTTTTTTTCCCCTTTAAAATGAAAAAGGGGGTTTATTCCTCCAAAACATGACGGTTAATTCCCCAATTCACATGATGGTTTATTCCCCCATTAGCATGACGCTTCATTCCTCATTAACATGACGATTTATTTCCCCATTAACATTACGGTTTAATCCCTCATTCACATGAAAGTTTATTCCCCCATTCACATGACGGTTTATTACCCAATTTACATGACGATTTATTCCCCAATTAACATGACGGTTTATTCCCCAATAAACATGACGGTTTATTCCCCTATTAACATGACGGTTTATTCCCCCAACAACATGACGGTTTATTCCCCCATTAACATGACGTTTCATTCCTTATTAACATGACGGTTTATTCTCCCATGAACATTGCGGTTTATTCCCCCACTTACATGACGGTTTAGTCCCCATTAACATGACAGTTTATCCTCTAATAATATGACAGTTTATTCCCCAATTAACTCATTTGTATCGAGTGAATCGTCTAAATATTCTTATGACCCATGTTTATTAAGGATCATGATCAAGATCTGGATTTAAATCAAAATTACGTGTTTAAAAATTTAATGTTAATTCAATACATGTACTAAACTTGATACGAAATAAGGCAATGATTAATGTTAGTTCCATACTGGACTTGATACGAAAAAGGCAATGGTTAATGTTAAATCAATACTGGACTTGAAATGAAATAAGGCAGAGATTAATGTTAATTTAATACTGAACTTGAAATTAAATAAGACAATGATTAATGTTAATTTAATACTGGACTTGAAATGAAATAAAGTAAGACAATGATTAATGTTATTTTAATACTGAACTTGAAATTAAATAAGACAATGATTAATGTTAATTTAATACTGGACTTGAAATGAAATAAAGTAAGACAATGATTAATGTTAATTTAATACTGAACTTGAAATTAAATAAGACAATGATTAATGTTAATTTAATACTGGACTTGAAATGAAATAAAGTAAGACAATGATTAATGTTATTTTAATACTGAACTTGAAATGAAAAGGCAACGACCAAATTAAATTTAATACTGGACTTGAAATGAGTTATAACAATGAATAATGGTTTTGCTATATTGGACTTGACACTAAATTAAACAATGGGTAATGTTAGTTTGATAACAAATTACTTGAAATGAAACTAGACAATGCTTATAAAAAATATTTCAGTACTACATTTAAAATGAAATAGGACAAAGAATAATGGTTATGCTATATTGGACTTGATATAAAATAAGGCAATGTTTGAAGTCAATACTAAACTTGATATCAAATTAGACCGAGTGTCACAATGACTGAAGTGACTTGAAATGAAATAAGACAATATTTAACGCTAATTTAATAATGGACTTGAAATGAAATAAGACAATATTTAACGCTAATTTAATACTGGACTTGAAATGAAATAAGACAATATTTAACGCTAATTTAATACTGGACTTGAAATGAAATAAGACAATATTTAACGCTAATTTAATACTGGACTTGAAATGAAATAAGACAATATTTAACGCTAATTTAATACTGGACTTGAAATGAAATAAGACAATATTAAACGCTTTTTTAATACTGGACTTGAAATGAAATATTTAAGACAATATTTAACGCTAATTAAATACTGTACTTGAAATGAAATAAGACAATATTTAACGCTAATTAAATAGTGGACTTGAAATGAAAAAAGACAATATTTAACGCTAATTAGATAGTGGACTTGAAATGAAATAAGACAATATTTAACGCTAATTAGATAGTGGACTTGAAATGAAATAAGACAATATTTAGCTGCGTACATTGTAACACAATCATAATCATATAAAATTGATCCTAGATGGGGTCGAGATATTTAGTTCTACATTAAAAAGTGATGAATAATATTGAATCATCCCGTACCTTATCTACGAAAAATCCAGGGGCTATAACAATGTTATACAACTTTATGTGACATTTACCGATAACTTAATCTCGCATTAAGACTACAATGCTCAATATATTAGACAAACATTGTATGGCAGACCAGGGTCTTACAAACGGACAGACCGTGTCGCTTTAAATGCCACACATGTTTATGTCACTATTTAGTCTGATTTGAATTTACTGATTTAATTAGTTTGTTGGTTGATTGATTGTTCTAGACCTTTTGATTTTTGTCCCAACTATGGGGGGGGCATTTAGATTTACCCTTGTCCGTTCTTCCGTCCGTCCGTTCGTTCCCTTTTTGTGTCGCACGTAGCTCAAAAAGTAATGGACCTAGAGTCATGAAACGTTGATCAGCATGTGAAGCACAGGTGCTCGTCCAGTCTTGGTGCCCATATAAAAAAATGAAGTAAAAAGAAAAATTGAAAAAAAAAAAATTTTGAAAAAAAAAAACATCAAAATAACTATTTTGGGTTGAGTTTAAGAAAAAAAAAATTGATTTTTTTTCCTATATACCATTACTACGAAAAGGTCACCTAGTCGCCGTAACGCTATGGAGCTTTACTAGGACACGCTGTGGAACAACCACAATGTCGAGTTCTGTAACAATACAAGCTATTTTGCTACTCTTTACACATCATGCATTTAGAAAATTGTTTACATTCTTCATCTACCTTACATACAATCTTAAATGTCATGTCATCTATTTTATAATTGTCCATTTCGTTCTTTGTCTTTTCATTTAGATTTTAGTCATTAACTTATTCTCATTAATACAAACATGATTATTACGGTATGCACACAATCAATAAGACAAAATGGTTGCGTTTCAAACGAACTGAAATGAAACTAAGTATATGCCGTCTTCTTTTTTAAAATTAGAGCAAAACAAAACTTGTAAACAATAATTATAAAAATGAATCAATAGAATTTGTTTTTGATGTAAAGGACATAATGTCATTGAACTTGTTATTCTCATAAATCATAAGAAAATTAAACTACTCACTAATGGCTATTAGTCATTTTCATCAATACTAAAAGAATACTTATTTTAACATGTATGCAAATCAGATAGGAGTGCTAAAGTATTGTTCTATTTTAAGACAGACAAAACGACTTACTTGTATATCATTGTGCCTCATCAATAATGTAGGAGACATTTTTGTAGTGCACTTTTTCACGATTGACTTAACTTATTTTGCAAAGCTTTTCATGAACGTCACAGGGGGAGAGTGTTTTGTATTGTACTTTTTTCATGGCAGATTTAACATATTTTCTACACATTTCTAGGGAATGGCTATGAAATACTGTTATTACATACGGCTTAATCATTCCTCATATATTATTTTCAAGAATGACAAGAAATTAAGCCACACACAAGGGTTGTTAAATATATATAGAAATTAGTATATTAGTCATAATTGTGGCATATGCAATATTGTATGCCCATTAATGTGTACCGTAAGGTGCAGATTGACGCAAAAAAAGAGGAATGCACTACCTAATAAATTATAAAAAAAGAGTACTACACCTTTTGATGGAATATAGAGATTTTTCGATAATTGAATCTAACTTACTAAAATGCAAGTCGTCGACTTGCAAAATAATCAATCGAAGATTCAATAGCTAATGTTATTTTAAGTATTATAATTGTCTGTCGGTTTTTTGTCTGATGAGATAAATTTGCTATATATTTTTTTTCATTTTCATTAAATGACATGACTTCACAGTTTTAATTAGAATTTCCTTTTCAACAGTGATGGACAGAAAAAGATTGTTCATTATAATAGCAAGAGTAACAAAAACTTGAAAGTGACAAATGTTGAGAGCAAATAATATGAAAAACAATAATAAAAAAGTACCCTACTCGTCTTCTCGCTCAAACATTCCCGATTATCATACATGTAAAAATGATCTGTAACAGGAATATGAGTGAGTCATGCTCATTTTTAATTATCATGCGAAACATGACGCAATAATTTATAAATTGAAAACAATTATCATGGTGAAATGTACAATCAGACTGACTTTCACTTGTACACTCATAATTTGTAAATACTCAGATGAAAAAAAAAACAACATAAAAGTCGAACTAGTCATATACATGTATTCAGAGCATTTATCGTTTAATGATAAAATATTAGAATATAGTGAATTGAAACGTGAAGTAATTCATTTTTTAAAGCGTGCGATAATATATGGCAAAAAAATAGTATAAACAAATAACAAACAAGTAGTTAGTAAATCTTGTTGGCATCATATGTACGTGTTAACAACGTGTAGCTGATAAGATTTATATTAAACTTAAACTTTGTTTAATATAATTATAATACAATAACATTATAAAATATTCATTGAGACTTACATCATTGTATAAAACGGCATATATTTGTTCTTGCATCTAACTTACGTAAATAAAACGTTATTAAAGTATACTGATTGGCTTGATTTTATAATTATTTAAATTGTCATGAAAATTGTCTTTCAAATGTTTTTGTCATCAAACCGTCAGAAACCACCATGATTTTACTTTTGAAATTAACTGATTGATAACTCGTCATTTTATACAAGTGAATTCACTTCAAAGGAATTGAAGATAATTGCAAAGAAGTCCTTGTGAGTTATTTCAAACGGTTTTAATTAGGCATCTGACGTGTCCTTAATATTACATTCAGGTGAACGCAGTCGCATTATTAGACAATCTAATGATTTTAAACTTTCATATTTTCTCAATTATTTGCTTGATTTTACAAACAAATTTAAAGAAGCAATAAGAACTCTGAAAAATATGTTCTTCCTAAGCTTGCAATTACAATGTATCGTTCTTATCAATTTTGATATAACAATATTTGTTTTGTATGGTTTGGAATTTATCTAGTAAATTGATATTTTAAAAGAATCAGTATTATAAAAAAGAGCATATTAATTATTTTTTTGTCAAGTGAAAAGAAATACATCCAAAAACTGAATCTATCTTACTTTATATGACTCTTAAAAACTTGCAATGGTAATCACACACGTGCAATACAAGCAATACAAAAATAAATATAAAAATGTTGTTGGGTTGGTCTAGTTTGACCGCACTTGTTAGTTTGGAATTACATGAAATTGTTTAAGGATGTAATTATCACAACAAAGTTGATTGAGTAAGGAATAAATGTTTTCAGATTTTGTAGAATGATCTGGAATGTGCACATCTGGAATGAAGGTCACATGCTTTTAAAATGGTGAACTGAAAAATGAAATGATAAAACACTATGACTATATTTAACGAGTGGATTTCGCATATTTACTGAATAAGGTTCACAGTTTTTTTATGTTTTTCTTCTAAAACGACAAGTGGTCGGTGATGTAAAAGTTGAACAACTGTATGATATTTCAGTTGATATGAATTGCCAAATTACTAGACATTTGTTGAACCTTATAAATATTTTCTTAACAACGATTTAGTCAAAACATATTTGCTATGCTTTTAATTGATTCTTTTTACATGAATATTAATAGAAAGAATAAGGAAAGTGAAACACACGAAACAAAGTGGGTCAGGTTTCTATAATTTTATTAAAGACCTACGTTTCGGCTATTCAATAGCCTTCATACATGAGTATTAGTATAACTATGTAAAATGGTAATAGTGAAAGATAAAAACATAAACTAAAAGGGCATAATGCATACTGTGTGAGTTATAATTCGTTTTCTTTCTATAAGCGACAATGAGTCAGGGGCAGGAGAATGTATTTCAGATAGGAAAGTAGGAGGGATTAGGTGTTCATGTCAAATTTTCTTTTCTTTTTTGTTGCAAAAATGTGGTCCAAGATGAACAATTTATTATTAAAACAAACATTAAAGGCCATGTTCTTCATTGGTTTATATTGATTTTTCGATAGACAATGTCGCGATCACTTTTGAGAAAATCGTTAAAATTCTTCAGTCTTCACACCATCTAAACTATCATTATAGCCGTAAATTACTTTTCCATATCAATAGGTTTTCTGATTTATATAGAACACAGTGGGTACAAACGCCTTTTTTGACCTTTATAAGAATACCTTATCATCTATTAATTTGTTTCAACTTTTAAATCACTGAATCGTCAATCAATATACATGTACTTCAAAAAATGATTGTTATTACTGATTTGATTAAGATCAGTTTTCTACGACCCTCACAATCTTAGTGGAAGTTATTGATTTAGAAATGTGGAAGGTGTCTTTTTAAAACTTTATTCGGATGACCTCTAAATAAGACAATCAATAAACGAGTTCAATTCATTTGGCTATAAATGTTAGTACCCGTTCCGCTATCAATATATTAGATTGTAAAAGTGATTGGTCTGTGAGTTAACATGTATTATATATCTCTGAAAAATGAAAATCCTTCTAACATTAATTTGAAAAGAAATATATATAAGAAATAACATCGGCCTGAGAGGTGTATATCGGCTATTTAACACCGGTTTGGAGTTTTGATGCGTAGGAATTGACCACGAAGGCCGTAGGCCTGAGTGGTTAATTTTGTAGCATCAAAACGACAATACCGGTGTTAAACAGCCGATATACACCTCTCAGGCCGATGTTATTTCGATTCTAACACGATGAAATAAGGAAATCACTAATGTTATTTTCAAGCGGAAATAACTTCCGGTGCCGATTTTCGTATAACGCTGTTCGATTTTCGCACCCTACTGTTGCGAAGATATAGAAATTATTAAACAAAAGAAATAATAAGAAAAAAAGCGTTATTTTATCAAGTTTTCAACAATAAAAACTTACGTCGTATTGTGTTTACATCAGTGCCCAATTATCATTCTTGTCTGTATGAAATAACGTCAGCTTGTTTATGAATGAGTTGTTTACTTAGGATGACGTCATTACGCTGCTTGCGGATTGGCGCCATTTTGTCAAAATATTTATTAACTGATATGGATCTTATATGAGGCGTTAGTGTATGTGAGATATTATTTCGGTATTGTATGAAAAGAAAACATTATACGAACTGAAAATATAAATAAAAATGTTTTTTATTGTTGCTTTAAAATGCTTTGTAAACTATGCAATCGAGGGTGAAAACATAACAGCGCATATAAAAGTAGTCCTTAACCGGTGTTTATTGGCAGTTTAACACCAGTTTTTTTCCTTCTTTGTCTATAGTGACAAAATCACGTGAGTGTTAGAATTGATATTAAAACAAGATATACAGATCTAAAGAAACTCCACTGAGGTTCAAAAACCTAACAACATAAATTTTCAAAATCTTACATACTTAATCAATTGTAACACTCAGAACGGAGAAATAGGAATAAAACAGTGTAAAGAAATATATTCAGAATTAAATTAAAAACCAGTATTAGGTGCAATTTTTTATCCGATTTGAGCTTACAGTATTTCTTCAAAAACGTGTTTAATCAATCAATAAAAATAACGATTTGAAATACTGGAGTAAGTGAATGATCTCAAAACTTCATAAATGGTGTAAAAACCGCGATGAAATATGTACAAAATATCATGTCAAAATCTTGAGCGGAGCCATTTAATCGTTTTTGAAAGGTTGCATAATAATAAAGCTTATGATTTCTCAGTTTAAATGTTGATAATTAACAATGCAGTCATATTAGTTACTGTAATAGTACTCTATGTAAGCTTTAAAATAATTAAAGTATATTTTATTTGATTTTTTTTTTAGAATAAAATGAACTTTATTGTTTTTGAAGTATTTCTGAACATATTGTTCGCACCCGTAACGAAGTGTTCGTTATGAGACATGATTTTGTTTTTATTTGACATATTCTATATTCGCTAAAATTATACAAATATAATACAGCGGATCGTGTTGAAAGGGAAATAACTGTGATGTATAGATATAGTCATACAAATATGAATTACGCCTCTTACATGTTCTTTATTAATGCAGTGAAGTAAAAAGCATTGGCTTCATTATTTACACTACACGTTTGAATGTACCTAAACTTATATTTTGTTGTTTATCCTATATAATTAACGGTGAGATCTATTTGTAAGATTAAGGTTGAAACATATAACCTCTTAAAGTTTCCATTTTGAAACTGTCCACTATCAATTTGGGATGACAAGATGGATATTTTAAGTTCACCACTCAAAAGTATAGTGCCTGATGAGACTGCAATGTATAGTTCGGAGCTGTATAAAATAAATAACCTTACGGTATAAGGCTTATTCTACCACGTGACTTTAATCGTACATATAATATGTAAGAAAGGAGTTTTTCTTCTTCTTCCAGAACATGACTTATATAAGCCAAAGTAACGCATTTGTACAAATATAATATAGATTGTACATAAAAATGTTTAATTATATTGAAACAGGTAAAACAATTATGTTCCGTATTTAGTACTTTCTTAAAAATTTCCTCGTAACATTTAAGTAAGATTGACATTAATACACTAAGAATTATAGATAACATTTACACTTCATGACATGTGTAGATAAAGATGCCATATAGGGAAACTTGCAACACAAAGGTGATTGAAGGATAACAATCAAAGCCAAAGTGATGTGAAAAGTGTCATATTTCATTTCTATGCTAGCAAGTTCAGTCTTAGGTTTATCTATCTGAAGAAGACACGCTCATACTAAAGAAGGACTTATGTGGTTAACAATATCATTTAAAGTTGTGTTAAGATAAAACATTCACTAGACATTTTGAAGGACTAATTCAATAAGCCATCCATATGCGGTTCGACAAAGGCAGAATGGGATGCTTTCAAAACTATATCAGTTCGGTTATTTTAGTCATTGCGGTTGGATTATTTGTTTACGTCATGTTTTTTCATCAAGGTGACGTCATAAATTTTGCAGAAAGAAACGTAAACAATGACATGAAGCTAGAGGTACGACCGATTCCCCCGAATGGAGACGTTCACCAAACGATTGCTCTATTGATCCAGCAGAGAAACAATATATCACGTGCACTCAATTTAAAGAGACAGAAAATTGGTCAAATGGAATGCGAGGTAAGATAACTGAGCTTGTTAAGTGGCCCTAAGAGCGTATCGCTGAGTCGTAAATAGCAAGTAAACGCATATTATACACATCCTTTGCAGTGTAGTCATTTAGACATTACAGGAACAGATTTGATTAGTTCTTCTAACAGCAAGAGTCCACAACCACTCAACCACTCAACGGCAACACATTTTAGCTACACATAAAATATTTGTCTCCATCAGAATGTTTCCCTCCAGCGGTTCCTCTTTCGTCAGTTTGGTAGTTGAGTGTTAAGGTTAACAATGTTTATAGCTCATAATCACCATCAACGTCGTCATCGGTGTCGTCAGCATCTTGGTTATCGTTATAATCTTAAACATTCTCTATAAATTCCATATTACGTTCCCAGTTTAAATCTGTAATCAGTTTGGTACAATGGCCTTAGGTTTACAATGTTTTACTGCACATCAAAAAAAAAAATCAGGATAAAAACGAATTCGTTTAGGGTGATGTCAATTTTCTTTTTAAATCAATAATCCTTTTTAATCTACTCAATGTCAGCATCTTATTAAACATTGGTTGCCTTAAGTGTTGAGGCATCAGAACTGCAGCCACCGTTTATCCCTGCTTGATCGTAAGAGGCGACTAAATAGGTTCAAATTTCTGGAGAATATATAGCAGGGAAGGTGGTGTTGACCCAGATGTTACTTTAATTTGGTAACACCCAAGGTTAGCCAAAATCATCTTTCATATTCCAGCGCCGTATGATCTAAATTGTGTTGGTCGTCCATAACACAAACCAAACAAACAAACAAAAAGTGTGTACTCCCATATAAAGGCATCGTTTTAGAAGGGTAGGTTTAAACTGCGATTAAATCATGTTTTAAAAAGTTTATATGGAAATTCTAGACAATATATTAATAGCATATTGTGTCATTTTTGCCGGCAGACAGCAGGTCTTATATATCCTCATTTCCTCTGATTGTGCCAGTTTTGTCACCAAAATCATGTGCTTACATTCCTTATCTTGGCTATGTTATCGGAGATAAATGTTGTTTTTGTTTGTTGTTTATCCTTTCATTTATTTATTTATTTATTAATTAGTGTTAAATTTTTTAGACACATTTCACGGAACATTTGCGGCAGTTTTGTAGCGTCTTACTTACAGTTTTGGGTAAATAGCCAGAAAACGTTAAAGTAAGGGTTTCTTCGGCTTTAACTCAATTAAATAACGGATGAAGATTTACTTCATTCCACGTCATATAAATAAGCTTCATTTTGCACCAGACTTTCAAAATGTGAAATGGATGAAAAAATAAATAGAATATATATTTTCCGCCGGTTAAGTGAAGCGAATTAGGCGGTAAATAATTTCCTTTGGATTGGATAGATCTTTTGAATGTACCAATCAGAAGTTGTTTTGTTCAATTACGTATGCACGAGTTACTGTGCATTATGAATTGTAATTGAAAGTCATTCAGCTTTGGGTATCGATACTTTACAGTCGCATTAATTTTTAACATGGATTTAACTTGTTGATTAACAAAAGTTCGGGGGAAATATGTTTACTAGTAACAATACGAATGCCTACATGTTTACGGTTTTATATATATTGGTATTAGTTGTTTGAATTGATACTGTATCATTTATGAAAGTGATGGATGCATTTATTAATAGATTTACTAGTATACTGGTATATGTTTATATATATGTTTGTTGGATTGTAATGGATTGTAAAATCTTTACCCAAGTGCTCGATACAATATATACTATATATCCAGAATTTTGGTTTTGTTGTTGTTCTATTTAGTTGATACAAATAGATCAGTAAAGGTCAAAGGAAGTAGCATACCATTCAAAGATACAATCATAGGAAATAATAATATAATTTTTCATATACTTACTGTTTACAAATTAGACTACATTAGAGAGTTAACCAAGGATGGGTTTATCAAGAATCAAGTTCAATAGAAATGTTTAGTAAGTTATTTGAGCTAAGTACAAAAAAATACACACAAAAAACAACAACTTATTCTTGCTCAGATTCTTATTAAAGTGACGTGTTGAGAAATAATGTACGATCAATAAACAACAAAGCCCATAATAATCGTAGGCAAAAATCTTTGGAAAAAAAAACTTTATTTCACTTTAAATGAAACTAACCAATGGAACATAAATCAATTTGATTTTTAGAAAATTGGGCTTTAATCAAGTAACCAATCTACAATTTACATAATTAGCGTAAACCACAAACACAACTATTCTTGTATTCGTGTACAAGATTAATATCAGATCGGATAATATACGTGTACAATTGTGATGTATTGAATAGAATATTAATTAGCATTTAATTATAATATTGTTCATAGCTAAATGTAAATATATCGTTGATTTGCTGCCATTAAACATATTACAACTACAAATTTGTCATAAATGTCACACTGATAACTGCACTAGACCAGTATATACTGTATAATATTTTAAAGCAATGTTCTATGTCACACGCTTGTTATCTGTCACACGTGTTATCTGTGCTGAGCATCGCGACATTGTCTGATCTACTACATGAAAATTAATAGTTTTTTTTTATAATTTATATATCGTATTTTCTAAATTATATCTTGTATATCATATTGTAATTTACTTTTATATTTTCTCCATTAATAATATCAGAGTGTGTTTTCTGTATCAAATTTCGTATTTGCATAAATCGCATTCGGGATGTAAAAAAAAGTTATTTCCTTATCAAGTAAGATCGTATTTTCTTAATAATATTATAAAATCGGATTTTCGTTACACAAAAAAAAGTTATTTCTTAAGTTCATATTATTTTTCCTTGTAAATCAGATTAAAATTTCTTAACATCAGATCATCCTAGCTTCAGAACAGATCATATTTTCTGTAAATCAGATAGAATTTTCTTGAAATTGGTTAGTATGTTGTTGAAAATAATATGATTAATTCGTATTTACCATTAATTAGATTGTAAATCAGATAATGATTTTTTTTGTAAATCAGATGATATTTGTTTTGAATTAGAAGGTATTTAGTCGAAAATAATATTATATTTGCTGTAAATCAGATTATATCTGCGATGGTGCAGTAGGGATCACAAGCGGCCGAGTTCTCTCCTCGCTTGTTACCAATTGTATGTATAGTGTTACCTTTTCCAAATTGATTCAGAAGATGACATTGTTAGAACAGAATGCGGGAATTAATGTAATGAATCATTTGGGAAATATAAACTAAATATCAAAGCGGCTTCTCACAAAGTCGGTAATTTCTATGTAGGTGTTTATATATTTTAGTCGAAGAAAATATATTCAGTTTCTTAAAATATTACGATGAAATACCGACACGAGTAGGGATTACTTTTAGAATTTTCCCACAAAATTTACGAGGGTTCACCTCCCAATTTTATATTAAAAGTTTTGTTAGCTGTCGTGCTAATCTCGTGTAGTAAATTTTGTCTGATACGAGAAGGCGGAGACCGTACTTTAGTTCAATGCTCAAATAAGGAATTTAATTCAACTTGAATTGTTGGTCTTTCCTTTGATTTTTTAAGTATAAAAAGAATGAAAAAGTCATTGCTGATAATGTCCCACGACATATTTGATTGTTGTTTTGGGAATAGGAGTATACATTATCACACTTAACATTTTGACTTTTATTTAACTTTGACATGATAATACACAGTATTTACTGGTAGGATTAAACACAATGATATAGTCATAAATAACTTTATCATACCCTAAATTATTTATCAGCCAAAAGGAAACAAACTCCTCTAAAGATAAATAGCTTTACAGTGTGGCAGATAAGACAAGATTTATGAATTATTTCTGGGTCTGATCACGATTATATAAACAGGCGGGGTCACGATATATAAATATACATTATATAATACTCATATATATTGTTACTCATTGGTCAAATTCTTTAACCCTGTGCTGCATTTGTTGGTACAATTAAAGTGATTTTAATTAATATTTTGAAAAGAAGTCCAAATACTACTTTATCTACAATTTGCTACCTTTGTGACAAATCATTATATTTTCAGCGTTAATTTTTCAGAAGAATGCACCTTACAGGCTCTAAACCCATTTTTAAACGTTAGAAAACTCATGTTAAGAAAAAAAATATTCCTTTCTTGGTTTTTTAAGTAACAAGATATAAATGGACCATCAGCAATATCAAACAATATTGGTGTGTATAAGAATTAGCTACGCTTGTATATACCCAAGTTCAAAAGCAACAATATTACAGTTACGTTAATATACCTGTATTAAGTAAAAAGATGAATTGAAATCAATGCGGAACTGGTATTTCAAATGAGGCCAACTAGGCATAATATAAACCTAACATGTAAGCATGTTTAGAGTAACAGTAGTCTTGTTTCATTATCTAAATACATTGTAGCTTAAATTGGACAAATCAACAAAATAAATATATAAAAACATAATTACAACATAGATTAAAAAAATAAATGTCACTTCCGACTGTCCAGAGTGAAATAAGCTATATTGGCTTTAGTCATTTAATATTATTTTCATTTATTTATTAAAAATTTTCTGTAAATAATAATTCCTAAAATTTCAACACGTTTGGTCTTCTGAAATAGTAAGTTTGGATGTATCGTTTTCTTTGATAACAGAAACTAACATATAGTGAAATTCATCACCGACTTCATTTGATATACAACAATTGCATTTACGGGCTTGATATGGAAGATCAGGTAATTTATGATTTCCGGTCCTAAAATGGAAAAGAGTGAACCTTAGATTAATTGGTATAGATGTTATTGTTTAGATATGATTCAAATGATACACCACTTTTAGATAGCCTATATATTATATATCATTTGAATTGCAAATTACATAACAACGTCGATTTCTTTCAAGTGAGTTCTTTGTTTCAGAAAACAATACATTTGTACAACATCGTCTGAAAACAGTAATAAATACATAGACGATAGGTTCAGAGTAATACCTGCACTGCTACTTTGCTGTAGATGCATTTCTATATCATTCAAAAACATGGAAAAATTATCAGAGAAGTTATCTCGAACATTCGAAAAAATGTGATAGAGAGTTCATATGACTTACACACAACATGACTTTTTATTGAACGGTTTCAGGCATATAATGTTACAATGCTGAGCTGGTAGAGCAATCAAATAGGGCATTCCTAAATATAGTGCAAGAAATGCTATGCTGCAATGCTTAGCTGGAAGAGAAATCTAGTAGAGTATTCCTAAATATAGTGTAACATGCTCTTCTGTAATGCTCATCTGGCTAAGCAAGCTTAGCTGGGTATTCTTAAATATAGTGTAAAATGCCCTTCTGTAATGCAAAGCTGGCAGAGCAATCCAGTGGGGCATTCCTAAAAATAGAGAACAAATTGTCAATATCATGTATTTGTTAATATTGGAAGCATAGTTTGATCGAATAGTTTTAATTGAATATCAAGTGGCAAATTGAAATTGTAAATTCGTGTATACAGAAAGTGCATAGCTTTATTTGCCTGGGGCCTGCAAACAGTTTACGAGCATTTAGAAAACTACATGAACTATCCGAGGAAGAAAAGAGAACACCTTAATATTTATTATTTTTAACTATTTTAGCATTCAAACCTTTTCTTGTTTATTGATATTAGTTTATTTATATTAGTTTCAAAAACATTATCTTAGTTTTAGAAATATTCACGGTCATTTTCCATTCTAAGTAATAGAGTTAAGTTCGTTTTCGTTAATAATGACAGTGTCGTCTACAAACAATTTTGAATATGAAAGGACATTGTTGTCATTTTATTTTTCAATATCAATGCATTGAATGCCCATTGTAAGTAATTTCCCACAGAGTCCTTTCCGCCATATTTTATCAAAAGCGGCTGAAAAATCAAGAAATGAACAAAACAGTTTATTTTTTCTTTGCTTTAAGTTTATCAATGAGAAATTTTAAGGTGAACACATGGTCGGTGTTGAATATTTTTGCCTCAATCCCGCTTGGTTCTGGTTTAAACGTCAAGAAAAGATTGAAATCTAGAGTATTACGCGGTTCGTATCTTTTCCGTAGTTATTCAGTGACAATCACAACAATGCTACATGTAAGCACAAACAAAACAAGCAAATAAACAAAATATAAATACTTCATGAGTGGCGGTAGTCACAAGTAAAATATGATAATTTTCATACCACAAGATGGAAATAGATCCTGTGTTTCTAGAAAAAAAAATTGAATTTTCTGTTTATTATATATAGATTTCTCTTTTTTGAAAGACTTCCCCTTAATTTTTGTATTGTGCATAGACACCAGAGAAAATACGGAAAATAAGTTTCACTGCAGTTTTAACAGAGAAAAAAAGGAAAATGAAAATACGCATTTTATTCGATAAATATTTCTCAATATTTCATTTTTAAGTTTATAATAAACGATGATATGCCAAAGAAACAGAAAAAGCAAACTTAAAAATGTAAAACGTTTAAACGGTGGCTTAAGAGCAACTTTCTACGGAAGCGTCCTGGTGCAAATTTAACATGTTCTATAAAAATTGAAAACTCCTACGTAGGAGATAGAAAAGCCTAATTAGGAGTTTGTAAATCCTAAGTTATAAGTCCTACGTAGGAGTTTATAACTCCTACGTAGAAGATATAAAAGCCTAATGAGGAGTTTATAACTCCTACGTAGGACTTTGTAATTCCTACGTAGGAGATAAAAAAGCCTAATTAGGAGTTTATAACTCCTACGTAGGACTTTTAAACTCCTACTTAGGACTTTTTAACTCCTACGTAGGAGATATAAAAGCCTTATTATGAGTTTATAACTCCTACGTAGGACTTTATAACTCCTACGTAGAAAAACACTTATAAAATCCTACGTAGGACTTTTAAACTCCTACGTAGGACTTCCTACGTAGGAGTTATCTTTTTATAGAACATGTTAAATTGGCACCAGGACGCTTCCGTAACTTTCTGAATCATTTAAAGCTGTTGAAGTATTTTGCTGTTGCTGTTGTTAATAATCTTCCTTGAATTCACTTGATGGATGTCTCATTTAAGTAGGCCTGCTTTAATGAGATCAGTGTTGAAATTCAGCGTATGCATTAAATAATGGACTTATTTTAATTTTACAAAGTTTATGAAAGCTAATTCGGTGAGTATACGTGTGTTAAAGTATATACATATAGTAACACACGCCGTACGTCACCGTCGTCGTATTTACATTCTTTGTGCAGGAAAAAACGTCGCCTAGCGAAAACCTTCATATTCGAAACGTATCGCTGAACGAGAAACACATAATGTGAACAATGTACGTGATAAAATAACGGATATACAATAATTAATATACATGCTAGTGTGTCGAAAAAATAGCAAGTTAGGAATAGCCACGTGATTCAGAATTATCTTCATAAAAGGACATGAACTTATAATACGTAATTATTTCTTTTCATAAGAAATATGGGGTTTACCAAGACACATTTTTTCTTGTTTTCGTTAGTCACTATTGTGATGTTGCTAGGAGTGAAGTACTATTTTGACAATGGAATTACTAATGACCATGTACCTGATGCTACTGTTATAGAAATAAATAAAAATAAGTATTCTGAAAATGAGAAGTTTAAGTTTCACACGTCATATTTGGAGAGAACGATTATAAATCTTGTTCAGCAGAGAAATAATATGTCTCGTGCAATGAATCTAAAACAACAGAAAATTGGACAGATGGAATGTGAGGTGTGTACAATTAAATTCCTTATTCGTTTGTATAATTAAAAAACATACCTTTCTTTTGTTTAAACATATTAGTTTAGTCTCTATTGCTGTAACGAGTTCTTGTAATTTATATTAATCACGTTCGAGTCTGTTTCCTGGAACTAAGCAATACTGTCGACATGGTCATGCCCCGACAAGAGGCTCGAGCCCGTGATTTCTAGTTAGTTAGTTAGTTAGTTAGTTAGTTAGTTATAACGGCGGGGACTGTCTGATCTTGTCATATACATGGACATGTGTGTATGATCGTGTTTAAATCACATCATCATTGTCAGTATATGAGACACATACATGTAGGACTCATCTACATTGGCTGTCTAATACTAGTAATTAACCACGTGAGCTTTAAGCAAAATTAATGCATCGGCGTACCTTGCGGATGTTTAAAAGTAATATTTTGGAAAGGTTAACCTGAGTGTGAAACTTAATCCCGGAACGATTACTTTTTGATACCTGCTAATGCATAATTAGCTTAAAATGAGATTATTGTGCTATATTACCGCTAATATTAGGCAGATTTAATATGTTTATACGTTTATAACAATAGAACCTCTGTGTATTATATTATTTTGTGATTTATCTAGACACATTTATTACTAAAGAGCACATTGAGTGACCTTACACATACTTATTTCTTTGTTACATGTAGCACATTTATCACATCTTTTAAAATATCAATGATAAGAGTTCGTTTAATCGATACAATATTTCGTAAAAAAAAGAAAAAAAAAAGGAAAACGAAACACACACACACATAAAAGAAGAAAAAACACGATATTTTTAAGGAAATTATCATTCATTTAACAGGAAAATGATATTCGAGACAGGACTAAACGCTTATTTATTGCGGTCTTATAAACTTTTTTTTTCTTCCTCGCAATTTGATATCAGTCTATTATTACCGAAACGTTTAACACATTATCAGTGTTATATTGTGATAATCAACAATGACATCGAAGATAGAAATGAAGTTTCAAGCAAATGTCGAGCCAGTTTTAAATTTCGAGCCAGCCCGAAGATTGAAATTCATTAGCTGGAGTTAAACTTCGAGTCAGCTCAAAAATAATAACTCAAAATTTGCAAAGTCGAAATTTCGAGCTGACCACCTTCAATTCGTCACGATATGCTACTGTACTTACATTTATATCCCCCCCCCCCCCCGAGAAAATGACGTCTTCTAAAACACGCAACATGTCTTACTCGGGGATGGGGGTAGGATATGTTTATACTAGCACAAAAATCCTATCAGTAAGTCAAAAAAAGAAAGATTTTTTAGCTTTATAATTGATTTGTGCGCGTTAGAAACAAATATAACAAATGTAACAGTATTCCTAATGTTATGCTTTAAAATACATTATACTTTTTATGAAATGCACAAACCGCTATTATTCAAAACAGGATTAACTTTGTAACATTATTTTGTTCTGAATAACTTAATGGCTAACATTTATATCGTTTCGCGCATAGAATTTACTAATGTACCGAAAGGGCACTCAATGTTAGAGTTTATAAATATAGTTATTGACAGACACATTATGTAATTGTGTTCCTTTTCCTTTTTACTACTTTAATGACAAATATTTTTACTATTTTGACACATGACTATGCTGAATAGAAATGCATATTACCTTTTTTTAGTTCAGACCGGCTTTTGAGTTAGTAGAGCAGGAGATTATGCAAATTTTACTAACGATTTTGTCAACTACTTTCTTGAGTTCAGAGGTCAACAGTAATGGGTTTTCACATTTTGCCTAACTCGGCCACTATTTAGCGTTTACTTGAAATGTTAATGCAACTTGGTTTTCTTTTTACCATTTGGAGACGAGCTGATGTACATACAGTATGTAATTAAGAACGTTAGACCTTTGAGTCATATTCATTCAACATGTATGTACATGTTAACATGTATATATGTACATGATACATCGTGTATTGTAATACATTATGTCCGGTATATGTAAGTATGCTTAGCTGTCATATAATTAACGTAGCCTAATCAGTCAAGGCTAAGCACAGTGATTAGGTTTGAAATATGCAAGGCCAAATTATAAGAAATGGTTTATTAGTAATTTGAATAAAAATCGTAACGCTGACAGCATTTCCTAATATTTGTAATTAATTCTTTTTATTTTAAATTGACAACCCAAACTTTTATTTATTGTATAGTTACTGATTTATGACATGCTGATTGTTGTTTGCAAAAAAGGTGAAAGGCCGAAAACACAAAAGCAAATTTAAAGCACGTGGCCATTTCAACTGTTTCATAACTTGTCTTCTATCTATCCAATTAATTTCTTGGATTTTTTTTTGAGAATATAAATTACTTTATATGTATGCATACCTAATGCGTAGGATGACACTATAGTGTGGATTAAAATACAAAAAAGTACAGGCGAAATTTGAAAGATAATTTATAATGCAAAATAGAAAGTTTAAAGAAGTTGAAAAATATATTTGATACTTTTAATATCTTGTTCTAAGGACTATTGTCATAGGTGGAAAATAGGGTCAAGTAAAAAAAAGTTTAAAACTATTTTCAGCAAAAAAAGTAAACCGTTCTATTCATTATTATTTTATTTATTCATATTTTTCTCTGAATTTTGATTACTAACGAAGGTTGTTATGATAAGTGCCAGGTCCATGTTTAATGTCTATAAAGAAAGTATTTCTATTCATAACAAGGTAATTAGCATTATAGCTACAGCCAGTTTTAATAAAAACGACGGGACGAAAATCGGCGTGAATAAAAGACAAAAGTAGAAAAACTTACAACATTTTACTATTCTCAAAACTCCAAACATTCTAATGTCATCAAAGCTTGGCCCTGATGATCTGTATACATACTGTAATGTTCTTTGTCTTCCTAAACGCATACATTTACATAATAACAGAGATGTAAGCGGTTGTTAATGATGGAATAAATCTATGAAAGAACTTGCATGTAAAATAGGTTTTGCATAATAATTGACAAGGAAAAATCTGAAGAAAGCGAAAGAAAACTATACTCATGTAATTTTAAGGTAGCTACGTTATTTCTATCATGACTTTATCAATCTTACTTCCAATTAGAACAAATATACTGATATTCATTGACAACAGGTCATCCAGACACTCTTTTAATTGATTCTTGTACATTATGCACGGAAAATGACGAAATAAACCGAGTTTTTACGATCCAGTCCATTACGAATGCGTCATCATTGAAGTAATCTTTGAAAATAAATTAACAGGTCATGACTGATAACGGTTGCAGTTATCAACGTCCTTACCAACATAGCTATTTCATACTATAGCGTAAATGCTATCATGAAAGTGAACATCTAAGATTCAACTGACGGGTTCGTTCTTGTTTGGTCATAAGTAAATAATACAAATATTACGGATCTAAATCAAAGTTTGGAAATGTTGTTTTTATAATAACCTATCGTCTGTATATAATATAATCTAATATCTAAACGGAAATAGCATTACCGGACATAGTATATGTCCGATATTGAATATAGTTTGATAAATTTATTGTTAGCATTTAAAGGATAAACAATACTGATGCAGTTCGTATACTTGTACGTTAAGAATACAGGAACCTAATCTCCAAAGATGTTTTCATAGCTACATTTCATCAAAAGTTGCAGAAAACATCAATTTTTATGGACTATTTTGTTGTTTATTGAAGCTTTTTTTTACAAAATAAAGGATTATTTTTCAAAGATGGGATTCACCAAATCACACGTTATTGTTCTATTATTAGTAACAGTGGTGATGCTTTTTGGCATTCGCTTATTTTTTGACAATGATCTAAATGACAAATATCATCGTCAATCAAAATCAGAAAAATCGTCTGCTAGGTTAAGTAATGATGAACTTCACATGACAATTGCAAGTCTTGTCCAGCAGAGAAATAACGTGTCGAGGGAATTGAACAAAAAACAACAAGAAATTGGTCAACTAGAATGTGAGGTTTGTTAGTTTGTATGATTTATAAGTGACAGTTTTAGAAACTAGATCAATCTGGCCATCTAAGAGAATATTATAAACTCAAACGTGTTCAAAATATAAAATCTTGGGTCTCTCTCCGTCCTTGATAATAATATACCCCAATTGTACTTTAGAATTGCCAGTGCCACTTCCGGCACAAATTTACTTATGTTTATATTGTGTTTTACTATTCTTAATATCCGATGTATTATATATATTGTATCAGTTGTTTGACTTGCACATGCTCGTAAATAGTGAGATACTGTTTAACTGCTTTCATCTTTAGTAAATATTAACTTGACGTTTTATCCCCCATTAACATGACGATTAATTTATCATTAACATTTAGGTGTATTCCTTATGAACATGGTGATTTATTATTCATGAACATGGTGGTTTATTATTCATGAACATGACGGTTTAATATTCATTAACATGGCGGTATATTACCCAATTAATATGACGCTTAATTCCCGCATTAACACAACGGTTAATTCCCCAATTAGCATGACGGTATTATCCCACAGTAACATGACGTTTTATTCCCCATTAAGTGACAATTTATTCCCGCATTAACACGCGGTTTATACCCCCATTAACAGGACGGTTTATTCCCGCGTTAACATGACGCTTAATTCCCCCATTAACATGACCGTTTATTCCCCAATTAAAATGACGGTTTATGCCCCAATAATTATAACGGTTTATTCTCCCATTAACATGACGGTTTATTCCCCAATTAACATGACGGTTTATTCCCCTATTAACGTGACGGTTTATTCCCCCAACAACATGATGGTTTATTCCCCCATTAGCATGACACTTCATTCCTCATTAACATGACGGTTTATTTCCCCATTAACATTACGGTTTAATCCCTCATTCACATGAAAGTTTATTCCCCCATTCACATGACGGTTTATTCCCAAATTTACATGACGATTTATTCCCCAATTAACATGACGGTTTATTCCCCAATAAACATGACGGTTTATTCCCCTATTAACGTGACGGTTTATTCCCCCAACAACATGACGGTTTATTCCCCCATTAACATGACGTTTCATTCCTCATTAACATGACGGTTTATTCCCCCATGAACATTACGATTTATTCCCCCACTTACATGACGGTTTAGTCCCCATTAGCATGACAGTTTATCCTCTAAAAATATGACAGTTTATTCCCCAATTAACTCATTTGTATCGAGTGAATCGTCTTAATATTCTAATGACCCATGTATATTAAGGATCATGATCAAGATCTGGATTAAAATCAAAATTATGTGTTTAAAAATTTAATGTTAATTCAATACATGTACTAAACTTGATACGAAATAAGGCAATGATTAATGTTAGTTCCATACTGGACTTGGTACGAAAAAGGCAATGGTTAATGTTAAATCAATACTGGACTTGAAATGAAATAAGGCAGAGATTAATGTTAATTTAATACTGAACTTGAAATTAAATAAGACAATGATTAATGGTAATTTAATACTGGACTTGAAATGAAATAAAGTAAGACAATGATTAATGTTAATTTAATACTGAACTTGAAATGAAAAGACAATGACCAAATTAAATGTTAATTTAATACTGGACTTGAAATGAGTTAAAACAATGAATAATGGTTTTGCTATATTGGACTTGACACTAAATAAAACAATGGTTAATGTTAGTTTAATAACAAATTACTTGAAATGAAATTAGACAATGCTTATAAAAATTATTTCAGTACTACATTTAAAATGAAATAGGACAAAGAATAATGGTTATGCTATATTGGACTTGATATAAAATAAGACAATGTTTGAAGTCAATACTAAACTTGATATCAAATTAGACCTAGTGTCACAATGACTGAAGTGACTTGAAATGAAATAAGACAATATTTAACGCTAATTTAATAATGGACTTGAAATGAAATAAGACAATATTTAACGCTAATTTAATACTGGACTTGAAATGAAATAAGACAATATTTAACGCTAATTTAATAATGGACTTAAAGTGAAATAAGACAATATTTAACGCTAATTTAATAATGGACTTGAAATGAAATAAGACAATATTTAACGCTAATTTAATAATGGACTTGAAATGAAATAAGACAATATTTAACGCTAATTTAATACTGGACTTGAAATGAAATAAGACAATATCTAACGCTAATTTTATACTGGACTTGAAATGAAATAAGACAATATTAAACGCTTTTTTAATACTGGACTTGAAATGAAATATTTAAGACAATATTTAACGCTAATTTAATACTGGACTTGAAATGAAATAAGACAATATTTAACGCAAATTAAATAGTGGACTTGAAATGAAAAAAGACAATATTTAACGCTTATTAAATAGTGGACTTGAAATGAAATAAGACAATATTTAACTGCGTACATGTAACACAGTAATAATCATATAAAATTGATCCTAGATGGGGTCGAGCTATCTTAGTTCTACATTAAAAGTGATGAATATTGAATCATCCCGTACCCTTATCAACGAAAATCCAGGGGCTATACAATGTTATACAACTTTATGTGACATTTACCGATAACTTAATCTCGCATTAAGACTACATGCTCAATATATTAGACAAACATTGTATGGCAGACCAGGGTCTTACAAACGGACAGACGTGTCGCTTTAAATGCCACACATGTTTATGTCACTATTTAGTCTGATTTGATTTACTGATTTAATTAGTTTGTTGGTTGATTGATTGTTCTACCTTTTGATTTTTGTCCCCCAACTATGGGGGGGGGGGCATTTAGATTTACCCTTGTCCGTCCTTCCGTCCGTCCGTCCGTTCCCTTTTTGTGTCGCACGTAGCTCAAAAAGTAATGGACCTAGTGTCATGAAACCTTACAGAAATGTTGATCAGCATGTGAAGTTGTGCACCTTGGTATTTTCATGTGGATATATTTAGTATTTTTAGAGTTATTATCCTTGACTTAGTAGAAATTTACAATATTTAACTTGTGTTGCACGTAACTGAAAAAGTTTATGACCTGTAGGCCTGAAAGATTACAAGAATGTTGGTCAGCATGTGTACTTATGCCCCTTGGGGTTTTCTTGTGGATTTATTCAGTATTTGTAGTATTTGCCCTTTACTTAATAAAACATTTTTAGTTTTCAACTTGGGCACATGTAGCTAAAAAAAATATTTGACCTAAAGACATAAGATTGACAAATCGGTGGAAAGTGGGGCACCCGTGGACACATTTCTAGTTAATAATATGTTTGTTTGTTTGATTGATTATTTATTTATTTATTTATTTGTTTATTTATTTATTTATTTATTTATTTATTTATTTATTTATTTATTTATTTATTTATTTATTTATTTATTTATTTATTATTTATTTATTTATATTTATTTATTTATTTATTTATTTATTTATTTTGTTATTGTCTCAACACTTCGCTGGTATGCTATATATACCTCCTTATATTGTTTAATTATCGATCAAACACACACCAATTAAATCCGTAATGAATATAATAAAAACAATTACATTAGGGTGAGTATATTTTTTTACTTGTAAACAATTAACGAGGAGATAAAACCGGGTAACAAAGCGGATGTGTTATCTCAGTACAACTACAACGAAACAGAAACTATATACATGTATCGAACATTTTTGCTAACAATATATTTATGGTATTTACTAACCATTTTGCTCAAATCACATTATTTTGAATCTAGCCACATATATATACTTGCAAACTTATATTCTTACATTTTGTTATTTGCTGTTTTTTGTTTGTTTGTTTGTTTTCTTTTTCAAAAATTGAACTTAAATCAGTGTGTATTTAAACTGTATTAAAGTGCAAAATTAACAAAATTTTGTCTGCTTATTAACTATTTTAACAACACTTCCATGCACATATTGTGCATTAAGATAAAGCGCTAAAATGGAAGGAAACGGCCAATGCAAAACTGTTTAACAATGTACATGCCTAATAATTGAAATGTTGTGGAAGGCTATCGCTGTTTTCAAGCAAAGTGAAGAAAACGTGTTTCTTAGTATAGCACTAATTTTGTTACACCATTTCATAACTTCAACATTTTTTTTTTCAAATCAGTGTTATCTAGTCCTTTTTATTACAGACTTGTTCCAATGAAATTGTTATTCGCAATCAGTAAATTTCAGTCAAATAATCGTATCTGTATATACAATTAAAGCTTTTCTTGTGTTCTTAACAAAATCTTTTAAAATTAAAGCAATGTTTTTGTCATTGATATTTATTTTTGTTTATTATCCTCATAATTTATGAGTGTTGTTGTTGTTCATATTGTTATATTGAAGTTCGAGTTTATATATGGCGGGCATCACTTTTAAATAACAGGTAATAAATGTTTAAAATGTATAAATCATGCATACAAATAAGGAACTACAATGTCTACCTACAAAATGATAGTATTATACACTTTTTACATTGCAGTATTATGTTTAAATTTAAAGAAGGGAAGGTTTGTAATACAATTAATTATAACATTGACAGTTCTTAGTGTCAAACAATACAAAAAAACACACGAAAAAATTACATATATATGTTGTTGACAAATGTAAGATATATATTCTGGTATAACATATATTTATATAACAAATAATAAAATGTTCAGAAAAATAGTATTATCCATTATATTCATAATAAATGTCTTCAACTTTATCAACATTTTTTTTCCATGCAATATTTACTAAGAATATCCACATGATCCATCTCTATTGTTTTTATCAATATTTGAAATTCTTCTGGGAAGTGCCATTAGTAGACCAATTCACTGTAAAGTAAATAGACATCTCTACCAGCCGTATCATCTTTGTTCGTTTGTTTGTATGAGTTGGTTTTTCACGTCACACCGACACGGTATTGGTCATATGGCGACCTTCCAGCTTGACTGGTGAAAGAAGACCTCAGGTGCACTTCCGTGCATTATTTCAGGCACTAACGGGCACCTTAGATGAACCACCGACATTCCTTTAGCTAGCTGGATAGCTTCCTCACATGAAAAAATTCAAAGTCTTTGAAAAAATTCAAAGTCCCTGTCGGGATTCGAACCCACAGCGGTGAGGGGCAAATGATTTTAAGTCAACGACCTTCTACCACTCGGCCACGGACACACCGCCGTATTATCTTCATGTTAGCTAATAAAAACAAATCTACTTGATATTTATACTATGATAACATTTCACTTCACATATGTAAAATAATTTGACAATTGACTATAGCAGTTTTTTTTAAAATTCTTAAATAGTTATATTGTATAATTCAATTGCATATAATAGAATAATAACTTTCAAAACGACTGCCAATTTTGTTTAAGTATATAAAGTTAAATCAGTAAAGATAGCCTTATGGTCATTTATTAAATGCTATACTGAATAGTATGTGTATGTTATTATATGAATAGTGCATGCACGTAAACAGAAATAAAATGTCAGCGAAAAAATGAGCATAGTGTAACTTTAAGGGAGGTAAATATTATAGAATCGGTTAATTATATCCAGATAATGAAATAATACAGACTATTTATTTTATTTTAGGAGGCAACACGTAATAAAGTAAGACAGAAGGTATCATCTACCGGCGGATGGTGTGCACAAACAAGTGTAGAAAACTCTGGTGAACATAAGACCGATACAAAACTTGTCCCGGTACTGGCGAAATTTTTCCAGGGTAAGTATATGATATGTGCATATTTCAAACTAGTCAACTAGTCCCTGTATGGTGGCATTATTTTTTCCATGGTTTGTAAATGGAATTTAAAATGATAAACAAAAATTGGCAACATTTGTCCTGGTTTAATATTTGGTGAATATAAAAGTAAAAAAAATGACACAATTTTTCCAGGGATAGAATAAGGTAAATACATGTATAAAGATAAAACATTGGCAAAATTGTAAGTATATGGTATATCTAAAAATAAAACATTGGCAGACAGTTTATGTGGTAAATTAAAAGATAAAACATTAATGTATTTTTTAGGGATAGTATATAATATATAAACAATATAACATTGGCGTTACTTTTCAAACTTTGGTATGATTTGGTAACTTTTAAATACAGTATTAATACAATACAATATTTTTTTTACAAAATATATTCTAGACAAATTGTCTGTTATGTCTACACCACTTAAGATCTGATGAGTGCACCACTAATCATCTTATAAGAGCAGGGCTCAAGGTCTTAAGTTTATCACTATCAGTGATTTCAGCAAATGTTTACCGAAAGGGTCGGTTGATTGGTTGTTTACCCTCCGGTTATGGCAGTAAGCTCCACTGTGAATTCACCAACGCACAGTTCAGCCACCGCATCGTTCGTTGCCAGGCTGGTATTAGCAGTTAACCAATACTATTTGCTTTTCACATTCGCAAGGAACTGATAACTTCTGTACATGTTAAAGCAGAGGTACAGTGTGAATTACCGTAGAAAGGAGTTAATGATCAATCATAACGAAAGTGGCCTGCCTCGTCCCGGAATCGAACCCGGACCGCCCGATTCAGATATCAACTCCCTCCCTATTGCGCTAACCCAACGGCTATTTGAGGGTTTATGGGCTCTAATAAATGCATCTTTATCTAAAGCCCCAGTCACATTAGAGCTTATGACCAGTGAAGACTAGTTCACGATCACCAGTGACCTCTGGTCGCGGACAATCTTTAAAACGTCTTACGACGGTCATCGATGATCTTTGACAGTCGCAGGTTATCTTATTTAGGTCCCACGACCAATTTCAGTCGTAGAGAGGTTTTTGAGCTTGCACAAAAACCTCATTACTATCAAACAGGTCTCTAGTGATCTTATAAGGTCTTAAGGCTGTCGCACGATGGTCGTTCGGAAGTGCGACAATCTTACGACAGTCTTTACAAATTGCCACTAGTCACTGATAATCTTAAGTAGTCTTTAGTAATCGTGTGATGGTCGTACGACAAGTTGTAAGTGATCGCATGTTATGTCACGGGTAGTCGTAAGTAATCCTAGGCAATCTTGAGACCATCGTACGTTTACTTATGACCTGTCGTGCGATTGTCAATGATGACTTGTCTTACGATACTCGCAAAAGTAAATTTATCTGTGCAAAAATGGTTTCGGTCGCAGACAATCGCTGTTGATCGTCAGTTTTACAAGTCGCTGGTGGTCGCAAGTAATTGTAAGCTCTAGTGTGACTGGGGTTTAACTGTACATACAGAAATGTACAGAAAGTAAATATTTGTGTATCTACACGATTTAATATGTTCCGTATGACCACGTTTATCATTAAGCAAACTGCAATCAGTCGACCACAAATGGAGTCGATAGATAACACTGTTTATCTTTATTATTTATGTTGCTTTAAACACTTAAACTTTTGTCTTTTTAAACAAAATATAATGTAGTGATACAGCTAGAAAATATATAGAGGATATTTGTTTAGTTCAGTGTAAGATCGGAATATATTTCACCGAGTGAGCACCAAAAGGTATATTTCACGAGTGGCGCAGCCACGAGTGAAATATGAACTTTAGGTGTTCACAAGGCGAAATATATTTCGATCTTACACTAAACTAAACAAATTTTCTTTTTATTATATGCAAAGAACGTTTTATAAAGACATTAAACCTAATACTGAATGAAAAGCACGTCAAATAATAATACAACATGACGTCATTTACGACGTCACGTCATTAAGTTGGTTCCCAGTACTGTGCACGCTGGTATTTCACTGAAACAACGTAAGGGGCTTAAATTCAAAACAGTGAAATTATCAAAGTGGTAATTTCACTGTTTCAAACAGTGAAATTACCAGTTTTCTATCACTGATGTATTTCTATAAACCACCGAAAAGCATGTAATAAATATATATAAATGGAAATGACTGTGTAATTTTCTTACCACGCAAAATAAAACATGTTTTTTTCAGCAGGTCGTTTGATTATTTTCTTGTTATAAAAAGACATATTTACAGGTTGAACAAGAACAAGTAGATGTTTTCAATACAAAATAAATGAGTTTTGTGTAACGTATAAATAATAAATATTTTTTTAAAATAAAAATGTAGTACTTATTTAAATAGTTACATTTATCAGTCAAATTCTTATTTTTTATAAAATCCTGATGCTTGAAATTTATATTCAACGTAAATCCATTTTGCAACCATACTATAATTAAAGTGTCATTGTGGCCATTTTGTCGTTGTTATATTTTCAAAATGTTCATTGGCCATAAATAAATAATAAAAAAGGTTAGGATGAAATATAAAAACTGTCTAAAAATATAAGGAGTTTTATTAATGAACGTTACAAATAAATTGTATATCAGAATTTAGCCTTGGTTTTTATCGTATCTTTTGAAGTCAAGTGCATGATAAGAAAATTCTTTTTAGTTGTGAATTGTCAAATGGAGGCCAGGATTATGTAAACAAAGGATATATCGTTTTTCAATTTTCCCTTTTTGGATACAATGAACTTGATTTTGAAATATATAGGAAGAGCTTTCTAAAACTCACCCAAAGTCCTAGTCAAGATTACCCGCCACTGACGCAAGTGACTACCTTATCAAAGTATGCTACACAAGGGACTATAGCAACGATAGGATTACGTCATCGCGCCAACTGCAAAAACAAAATGCTCCCAATCGAACTGTTTTTTTGTTGTTCTTTTTTCATTCTAGGAAATAGATAGAATATAAATCAAAGCACAGAAGGCGCTGAATTTGTTTGGGTCTCAGAATGTAAGAAAGGTGCAGGTTGTGAGATTATATGTACAGTGCCACCAATGCTTTCCAGCGTTTTAATTGTAGTAAATTGGCTATATATAAGACTAATTGCAACACTGATATTCAATCCAATGTTTATTTGACTTTAACAATTTGAAAAAAAATGAGTTACCTTTACTGGGATTTGAACTCCAGACCTCTCGCTTCCTAAGCGAGCCCGAAAACCCTTCAGCCACGGTGAATTTATATGTGAACGGGCTGAAGAAAACCATATTATTCTAAATTAGGGCTTGTAACGACTTTAACTGTTGTTTAACACAGATGTAAATAATCCTGGAGCTTACTATAAGCATTTATATTTATAAAGAATCAAAGGGCTGCAAGTTCTGTGGTATTTTCTGATCTTTGCAATCTAAATCGTACTGTATATCTGTATGCATTTTCCTGTATAGGTTTATTTTTATGTATTATTATTCATTTTGCAAGGCACCAGAGTTTGATACATACGGAATTCTGCATAACTAGAGTTGCATCAAAAAATCATTTATGTTCATTTTTTACGACAGCCACACTTTATCCTTGCATATCATGGCTACTTCCTTAACAAAAACACTTAAAAAAGAATTTAACAAAAAAAAAGTTTCCTCGACTGTGATTCGAACTCGAGACCTCTCACTCACTAAGCGAGCGCGTTACCACTGTACCACGGAGAAGTTATACACAGAAAGTTTGAATAATATCAAGTCATTCTAAATTTAGAACTTCCATTGCATTTCGGGTTTGTAATCCTTATTAATTTCGAGGTATTTTGTTCAGGGTAAACCTGTTGTTTAAAATTGAAGTAAATATTTTAGCAAAAATCCTCTCGCCCAAACAGTCCGACATGTAGAATCTATATATTCCACTACTCGGTTTGTGTAGTATTCGGTAATAAATAGTATTTTCATTGATAAAATCATATTCATCCGCGTAATTTGTGATTGTGCATTTATTGACAATTCTATAAGCCAACGCTATTGTTTAACTTTAAATGCGTTGTAATTTGTTGGATACTTGTAACAAAATAAAATATTTCTTTCTTTTAAATCGCTAGTTTTAAGCTGTTTTGAGAACTACTTGTTGTTAGGTTTGTCGTAAACTTCTGTGTCAGAGATTGAATGTCCGCTTTGTATTTAGTTATTTTCGATCAGAAAATACAATAAAACAATATTAGAAATCTTCGACCATTCGGGAATTACTTTGCTTGAAAATTGATGCGCCTGTCTTTGACCATCTTTACGCAGTGATCTCCCCTGAATTTTTCGGCTTTAGTGTACATACAAAAGGGAAGTAACCGCTTCAAAAAAGTGGACTACTTTCGGCATTTGCAATTAACAACATTAGACTCTGAAATTTCGCTACCATTATTTGTTTGGTCTGACGACCCAAACAAATAAAAACTAATGTAGCGCTCCGAAGATTGGGCTTTATTTTTTTAAGTTTTACCGCCTGAAAACGGGACAATTATTGTTTAGGAGTTCGAGTGGGAGCAATTAGGGGAAAAAACAACTTGTCCCATTTTCATGACTAAACTAGGCAGTAAAACTTTAAAATGTTTTTTTTAAATTATATCAAATACTTAAGCTTGGTGCGCTGCATTATTTTGATATTCTAAAGATTTCTAAGAATAAAAACATATTTTACCTCCCAGTCCGACTGGGAGAATTTATCAGGTTCGCGATGACGAAGTATTCTACCATTGTTATGGATCATCCTAGGGACTTGATTGGTCATGCCTTACTGATTTGATACTCGATCCAGAGTCCTACCAACTGGCACAGTCAAAAATACGTACAATTATGATTCAGTTAATAACGAATTTCTGTGAAAGTGTTTCACAACTTGTTTTTTTTTTGTGATTTTTTTTTAAATATTTGATAAGTAGATTATGAATTAAAAACTATCAAGTTGAAAATATTACTTTACCAGCTTAAATATATTGGTGTGATGTACGATTTTTTGAAAGTGCATTTTTTGCCGACACAAATAGTATACAGTCATGTACATTCAAAAGAATTTTTACTTTTTATGCCATTACATTTTTTTTTAATTACATAGACTTCTATTGTTGTTTTTCTTTGTCTTAGTAATGCTTAAATCAAAATGCTTTTTAATAAACCAGTATCTTGCAATTAATTATTACGCAGCCGTTTTTTTCGAAACTACAGAATCCTTACATTTTTGAAACTCAAAAATCTTTTGGGTATTGTATATTAGCAGAGACATAGATACAATATCTATATTTCTGGTATTAGCAAGTTAGTAGATTTAACTGCCTGGTAAAATTTTCATTATTAAGAATCTAACGAAAATGTTAATCATGATCAGTAACCCAGCAATACGGTCTACTATTAAAACAAATCGTTAACCTTATTATAGTAAACATTTTTATTCATTTCACTATCCTTTTTATGTAACATCTTATTCAATTACACGAAATTTTGGCAATTTCAATCTGCCAATCTTACAAGAGAAAGGATTAAGATCTTTATATCCCTCAATTATTGTACTTTATCGTATCGGCAATGTCCACCGTATTCCCTAATGACGTCATCCAAGGGCGACAACTTGAATACGGTTTTAAATGAAAGGGTCTATAGATTACTTTAGGCCCAGTAGTCTGAATTCTTCCCCATCAGTCCTGTTGTGAAAATACGCTGGGTACCAGTCTGAAGAACTAAATAAAACTGGTTCCCTTGTCGGTGAAGCAACGGTTACAAAAAAAAAAAATGTCGATTTTACATTAAGAGTGTATACTTTACAATCTACTCCTTACAAATTGTATACAGAAATTTAAATATACAATCTGCTCTGACTGACAAACAATAGAAATAAAAATAAACGTAATTGTGTTTTTATGATGGTGTTTTCATAATCAAAATCTCATTTTTAACAAAGCATACTAAAATTCCTTAAATATGGTAATTAACCGTAACAACCAAGGTTCTGCGACATAGATAACCAAGTTAAACGGTTTTGTTTGTTTTATAAACATAATTAAACTCTTCAGTATCAATTTCTAAACTACCATAGTTTTCCTTATAAAAACTATCCATAGAAAACGCGGGAATTTAATTTTTAAATGTCTTACCGTAAATTGTATAAAAAATGTCTTTTTGACATTTTTCTCTGAAAGGTTAAACAAAATATTGTTTAAAAGTTGGGAAAAATTTATGTGAAATATTTTCAAATGACGAGTTTTAAAAGTTTATTTTTTACATGTATTGCATTTTTTTCAGTTCCTTTTATTTTGAAATGTTTATTTTTAGGGGTTTTACAGTAACATTGAGTCACGAGTGTATCACTTGATTGTGTATTTCTGTCGGATTTATGTGAAAATAATTCACAAATATATAAATGAACAGGCAAAAAACTATGAAAACATTTGAAAACTACAAATGTTTGTTTGGCTGTGTAATGCGTTGTGCAAATGAAAGAGTGTTCCTTAATCTGATGTTAATCTTAAGCTAAGACAAAAATAACTCAACTTGATATACAGAACAAAATGGTTTTTTAATTAAGATTACACGCCATGTATCGTCAATACAACTGAAATGAGCCTACTGTGGTCCAAAGCCCTAAAGACATAAATTTTGGAAATATCAATTAAATGAACTAGGGTATACGTACATCAAACAATAATTTGCAAAGACAATAAAACATTAGTCAAAATTAAATGGAAAAGCTAGATTTTAGTTACAAGCGTCTAATTGTATTCGTCATTAAACATTCTCAAAATTATCATTCTAGAACAACTAGGTGAGGAAATGATGTGAACATTTGCACACATGTTACTTGGGAACTATTTTTCAAGTCGTGTCATATGAAGCACCTTAGTGGTATTGATTCCATCGATTTAGGTTTAATTAAAGTTCCAGTAATTGACTACTTCATATGTAAACAATACGCCATCTGTGTAAGGCTGAAGCTGGTCATATTTGCACAAACTCAACACAGGCTTAGTAACCAATCACGTGACATACCATCAAGCGCTTGATCTAGAAGAAGATAGGTTCCGCAAACAATGAAAAACAAGCAACGCATTGTGTGTGATCACCTGACATTTGTTTATGGTATTAAATCACCGCTAATGTTGTTTAATTTTGTTGTTTTGCTTATTTTCATTATTTCTGTCAATATTTCAATATTCAACACATAGTCCAGGCAAAAATGTTCCAATTCCAATGGAGAAGGATTTTTTTTCAATATAGTTCTTACATCTCACGTTATACTTGCAGAAATGTGTCTATGCAGCACTATTTTGATGAAAATATGTGTCACAAGTTTTGCACGCTTTTTGGAAATTTACAAAAGCTCCCGGAATTTGCAAATATTTGCCTGGAACATGTTACATGTGTTAATGCTGTTTACCATTCAAAAACTAAAAATATATAAGATAGCAGAATTTATTACCCAATGGCATCGTAACAAATGTCATGAGGTCACCCAACCTTTAACACCAACATTTCAGAGTGTATTAGATTGAAAATAGGAACCTATATGTCTCGGCGCAAGATTATTTGACAATAAGTACAGGTGTAGTGATTAAATACTTTGTATGAGAGTCAATATACCACTATATTTACAATTTGCTTTTTATGACAAAAACTCAGCGTGATAAGCTTAAAAATGATCTTACAAAACGAAACAAAACTTCAAAAGAATGGTTATTCATTTTTTCTTATGCATTATGTGTATAATTTAACAAACTATTGAAATTATTTCAGATAAATATGTTGCATCATTTGGTGACGGACCAGGTCGATATAAACAGCTGCTCTCAGATTCTGGTCTTTTAAAGGGATATGACGCCTATGACGGTGCGCCTTTTAGTGAGAAGACCAGCGAGGGGCGTGTCATGTACCTCGATCTGACACTCCCACAATACGGTTTACCACTTTATGATTGGGTGATGAGTCTGGAAGTGGCGGAGCATATACCAAAAGAGTATGAAAGCATATATCTTGATAATATTGCAAGGCATGCAAAGGAGGGTATTATTCTCAGCTGGGCAAAGCCAGGTACGTATATGAAGTTTACCATTTACAAAACATATGAATACGTAAGTTTCGATTCAACGTTATTCTATTTTCTAGTTGTTGTTGTTCTTTTTTTGGTAAACATGTATTTTGAAATAATTATTAAAGAACTACCAGGAATTATAAAGTGTTGTAAATAAAACCTGATAGTGTTATTAATGCACACCCCAACAAATCTAGCACACACTATATCCATACCTTTGACTTTAAATAAGACGGAGATATTTATGTTTTAGTAGTCAGTTTTCTTGTATGTTTGATCGCTAAATATAGAAAGTAGTTCTTGTTTTTGTAATAGTTACTCATAGCTTTATTGCTGGTCACGTTTTTGTGCCCTTCCTACTTTTTGTACACACATTTGAAGTTGAAAACTGACTCATTATATTTTACAGGACAAGGAGGTTTTTCCCATGTGAACACAAGACCATTTGAGTACGTTAAAGCCGCCTTTGAAAAGCTCGGATTTGAACATGATGCTCAAAATTCTGACATGCTTAAAAAGGCTGCTTCGCTAGAGTGGTTACAGTGGAACACGAACGTTTATAGAAGAAAAGACTTAAGTAATATCGACCATATCAAAACGCTGTTGACTTGAGAAAAATATATGCGCATATTAATGATTGGAAAACATTTTCATCCGGATAACGAGGGGATAAAGTGTTATATGTTACCTAAAAATCGGTATTTAATTATTCAATTTCAAAAAATGCATTATTGTTTATTATGCTATCGGCAGCAACATTTTACGCTAACATTGTCATTCTTTTTCTGTTCAAGTTGACTGTACTATTTTACATGTCTGCAATAAACGAAAGGGATAAGAATTGCTTTTGCCACCAGTAATGAGCCAGACCAGCTTGTATCTCCCTGGAGTCTACCTAGCTAGCCTCTGTATGCTTAATTCACGTACTTGATATTTGTACAAGTGATAATGGACATTTGTAAAATGGAAAGTCGCCATGTTTATTTGAGTATTTAACAGATTAAAGGGTCATTAAATCAGAAGAGAATACAATCAGCATGTATTAGTAACAGAAGAAAGATTTAAACTACACTAAAGTCTTACATGTAGCAATTATAAAGTTTCCGATCATATGATGATAACTATATTATATGTATATAGATTGCTTATTATTATTATTATATAGGTCATAATATGCAATTAGTTCATTTTTTTGTAAAATTTCTGTTTTAAGAAGAATGGGTGATGCAATAAATAAAATAAAATATTAATGTAGAAATATTTTAGAGACAGCTATTGAATATAGGTGAGGGTTTTCTTACGTAATATTTGTCATATATTAAACATTTGTAGGTCGCGTGCCATAAAACGTGCTAAGAATTAATGCTTTGTCTATTTTATTATTTTTATCTAGTCTTTATTTCCATTTTTGTCAGTTTTTATCCACTTTTTATATGCAGTTTTCTTGCCCCGACTCTAAAGTAACCTTTTTTTCTGTTGCGTATTTTCATGCTTTTGTTTTGGTCTTTTTGATGGTACAATATGGAATCTTGTAAACGTTTATCATATGTTGCAATTTCTCTTTATTTTACTATATAAGGAATTTATTTTTAAATTGTCTCTATAATTGTACTTTGATACTTGCCATTGCTTATTGTTTGTGAGCTGTATAGAGAAAAAAAAACATTGCAAAAGAATTATTCATGTACATTGTATGTCTTTTCTGTGGTGGAACTACGTATCTTATTAACATATCATATTATATGATAAAACATGATTGTACAGAAATGTATATATTAATATATTTCATGTTATTATAACATCTATCCCATATGTATCAAATACACATGTTTGAATAAATATGAATTATAGTAAGTCAGTCCATGTACAGATTATTTCTACTACAACGTTAAAGTGTTCAAACTAGCAACAGCTTTAGGAAAAGAGGACTCGTGTCGAGTTGTTAGGTTCACGTTTCGAGGTATGAGTTTCAAAAGAGGTTGTGAGGAATCAAGTTAGTATACAGAAGGTGGATGTGTCTACGTAGGTGCCCACTCGCAGAAACTGATGCACAAAAGTGCGCCAGAGGTCTTCCGCAATCCTAAAAGATAAAATATCTTGTTACAATGTCAGTTTGATTCATTACTTTGAAGCCTGTTACATGTATGTTATGCCCAAGAAATGCTTTTATTTTTATTTTTCAAATCTTTTTAATTTTTGGCGCTGCTTTATTCCAAAAAGTTGTTTTAGCAAAATACCTGAACCATTTCTTGTTATGTTGATTTTTGGTCATTAGTGCAATTACAATGATTTACTATTTTGTGCGGAAGTTTAAATAATACTTTGTCTACATTTTGCTACTCTTATGACCAATATTTTCATATTAAGCGCTACTTTCTTCTGGTAACAAGCATCTTCCATGTATATGTCCTAAACCATTATTTAAACATTATAAAGTTCGTGTTTGCCTAAATACGTTATTTGTTTCTAAAGCAAAATGCGACTATCTAATTATCAACAGCCCGCATAACTCAGAAGAAATAGTCAAGTTCCGTGAATGACATTTCAAAATAATTTATGTGGAAGAGTTTATTTATTCTCTTCAAGTAACTCAACTGAGATCCAAAAATCTAAAACATAATATACGACAAGTTTATATTGATCACCGAGCGTACTTAGAAAAATATCCAGAAGATCATAATACTAAAAAAGGATATACTCAAAATGAAATCGAAACAATTCAATGCACGGTATAAGTTGAATGATTTTGCATCTAAATTGTCCCCCGCCTTTTCGAAGAAAAAAGGGGGATATAGAAATAGGCTCCGTCCGTCTGTCAGTCCGAGCAAACATTTTGGGTTTAGGGGCTATATAACAGTAAAGAGAGCAAAAGAGAACAATATAGGTTCATTCCATGATCAAAGGGTTTAGCCCTTAAAAAAACAAAAGAAAATAACAAAGAAAATAGCCCCTAAAGCCGAAATGTTGGAACGTCCGTCCGTCTGTCTGTCCGCACTCACAGGAGAGTAATTATGTGGCTAGAGGGACAATAGGTAACTGTTCTTTCTCTTTGATGTCATTCATTCCGTAATGCTTTTATGTGGCTATTTTCTTTTGTGTGGCTAAAAAGAACAATAGAGAGAACAATAGAGTAGCCACATAATTACTCTCCTGTTAGAACGTCCGTCTGTCCGTCCGTCACACTTTCGTGTCCGGTCCATAACTTTGTCATTTATCAAAGGAATCTGAAATAACTTGGCACAAATGTTTGTTATAATTAGACGATGTGTCATGCACAACAACCAGACCCGTACCTCCAGGGTCAAGGTCGCACTCGCTCATTCAAGGTCAACATTGTTATTTTAGGGTATACATGTATGTCGTGTCCGGTCCATAACTTTTTGTAAATTTTGTAAATACTTGCCACAATTGTTCACAATAATGAGATGATGTGTCATGCGCAACAACCTGTCCCTACCTTTAAGGTCATGGTCACACTTAGAGGTCAAAGATTTACATAGTCTGTTATAGGGTATATTTTGTGTCCAGTCCATATTTTTTTCATAGATCAAGGTATTTTAAAAATACTTTGCACAAATTATCACAATAATAAGACGACATGTTAGGCGCAAAACATGGGTCCCTACCTCCAAGGTCACACTTTGAGGTCAAAGAATAACATAGTCTGTTATAGAGTATATTTTGTGTCTGGACCATTTCTTTTTCATAGATCAAAAGATTTTGTAAATACTTGCCACGAATATCTCAGGCGCAAAACATGGGTCCCTACCTCCAAGGTCACACTTAGTGGTCAAAGATTAACATAGTCTGTAATAGGGTATATTTTGTGTCCGATCTATAACTTCTTCATAGTTCAAGGGATTTTGAAAATACTTGGCACAAATAGTTACAATAATAAGACGATATGTCATGCACAACACCTGCACCCCTAACTCCAAGGTCAAGGTCACACTTAGAGGTCAAAGCTTAATATGATAGATTTTTAAATTCCTTGTTTCATTTTATTTCCTTAAAAAATTATTATTGCATTTGCAGATCTAGCATTGATCAAAGAGGTACGGCTAATTGAATTTTCACAAAATATGTATTTGATGGTAGAAAACATTTATCCTAAGTCAAAAATGATTTTCATTTGATTGGTCGATTTATTTCCCGAAAATATACCCGTAAATTTCCGAAAAACAAACGACCAATCAGATGACGGTTGTCAAGATGGCGGTGTTTTATAGAAATTTCAACGGGGAAATTTTTTGAAGCCGCAGGTGAGTTTATATCACATTGTCATTACAGGTTATTAGTATATTTTGATTACTTTAATGTATTTTTAATTGCCCAGCATGATAAATGCTTGTAATATTATCTCCAACGATTGCAACAGTCGTGTAACTTTGTGTTTCCTGCGTAACCACGATCGATATCGACCTCGCGAAAATGAACAGTTTTTTGTTACTTTGACGGCCAGTACTCGTTAAGTATAAGAGATATAAGAAAAGTTTTACATAGGTTCGATAGATAAATCATTCGACTACAAATTGCATAATTCCTTTTTATTTATGCTGTATCGTGTAAAAAAAACTGCGAGGCAAAAACCCTGATTGGGCATAGGCACCTTCTTACGGGAGTTGTTACCCTTGTCTATATATTAGTATATACTCGTAGTGTAATGGGAATGTACTTAGAATTCTTTTCTGACTTAGGATAAATGTTTTCTACCATCAAATACATATTTTGTGAACATTCAATGAGCCGTACCCCTTTGGCATTGATCATAATTTTGGACTGAAAGTCCTGGGAGCCATACCTCAATCTTTTGAAATAGCACAGAGGCGGGGGACGTTGGTAACTCTGTTACAATTTCTTGTTAAAATGATGTTTCTGAAGAAAAAAAACGACCTGATCAAATGATCTGAAATTGTGCATTCAACTTATTGGTTTAGACGTACATCAAATTGTATATAAATCTTCAGTCCCGAATCAATCCTACGCCTTGGTCATTATATTCCGAGTGATTTAGTAATTTAAAGAACACACATGTTTAAGGAAATATATGTTTGTTCATGTTTTGTTTGGGACAAATAACGATCACACAACTCATTCTTTCCTATTTTCTTTTAATCAGTCCATCTTTCTATCAGTGTTCTTCCAGGCCTCTAAGAAAATAGAAATGCTCAAGCCAGACGCTCGCATTGCTAAACGACTATGTGTGTTGCTCTTTTTTGTTGTTGTTGTTGTTGTTTGTTTGTTTGTTTGTTTGTTTGGTTGAACGTAATGTAGGTAAAATGGTACTGAAACAGGAACGATGATTTCTGCTAACCTATTGTGTGCTACGAACTTCAAAGCAACACAAAGTGTCAAAACCACCACGCATAGACCAGTTATTCGATAACATTAAGTCGCCTTTTACGATCACGCCGGGATAAATGCTGGCCTTACTCTAAAAAGCAGCCCCAAGCCAGGGGGATACGACTATGTATTGACTTAAAAAGTAAATCCTTAATGACAGTGGCCTTGGTCACAATGTCTGACTTCAATATCAGAAAACGTATCTGACTCCCGTGTCTTCAGCTATATAAAATTTCACAAAAATAAAATATCAAAACTGTAAAAAAATCAGCTCTGTACAAACAGGTTTCTATTATTTCCGCGTTTTTTTTTTTATCTTTTGTGTACTTCACTCTAAAAGTTATTTTTAAATATGACTATCGACTTGTCACCGACATAAAAACTAACCTGAAAAAACTAGGTCAACTGATATAGGAACGACCTTTTCCCTTATCACCAGAGCTATTTTTCTGTTTTGATGTGGACAACTGCATTCTCTTTCTCATGCGAAGGATATGGAACGCCATATCTGCCTTATATACACATTTTTAAGTGGTGATGTCCTTTTGATAAGTGGTTAATGTCGTTAACATGGATGGTGCTATTATTTTGATAGATGGTGCAATGGTTTTGATAAATGGTGCTATGATTTTGATGGATGGTTATGTCGTTTTGATAAATGGTGCTGTTGTTTCGAGGGTTGATAGGGGCGTTTTCGTACATGATGCTATGATTTTCATAGATGGCAATGTCGTTTTGATAAATGGTGATGTGGTTTCCATATATGTTGCTTGGATTGTAATAGATAGTGCTGTCATTTTGATAAATTGTGATGTCATTTTAATATGGTTATGTTGTTTTCGTATATGGTTATTTCTGGTGCTGTGAATTTTACAAATGGTGATGTGTGTTTGATACTTGGTACTTTCATATTTCTATATGATGTAGTGGTTTTGATATTCTGATGTCGTTCCTATAAATGGTGATTTATTTTATATGGTTTATCATTTTTAACGATGATGTTGAACTATTCAAAGATGACATGGTTGTTTACCGGACCAGTTTGACGATGGTAAAACTGTTCTGACACCGTATTAGTGGAGGTTATTTGTCGTTAGTTGGGCAAGGCCTCTGACTCTTGGAGCATCGAGCTATTGTTCTTGCATGTTAAATGTTAACCTGTTTATTTTATATCCATCCTATTTTTTATTTTTTAGAGATGCGACTTATTACTAAATGCTACTTTAACTTGCATTTTCCAGTACTATCCATGAGCAGTCACAATCAAACCGCGCCAGCAACATTTTCAATTTTGCCCTTTTTTTGCTTTCTTCCGGGATTCTAGTTGTTCTGTTTTTTATTGGACGTTCCTTAGGGATTCCGTTTTTCTCCATTTTGGTATTGTAGCTTCTTCAATTTGATCTTTTTCTGTCTTATCTGTGAAATGCAGGCTTCTTAACCTCTGATCGTCTTTCAAAATTCCGTTTTATTTAGTTCTGGGCATTGTTTTTAGGGCATAATCATTTTTTCATTTCGGGACCATTGGTCGCTATTCATTGAATAACATGAACGTGTTGAATTGAAGGTTCTATGATAACAGTAGTATAAATACATCTACTGATGTTTCCAAATTCAAAATATTACCTTTACATGTTTGAATGTTGAATTCTGATTAAGCCAGTGCTAAGGGAACTTTACGATAGCTTGCAATTTCCAGTATCTTCAATGAAAATGAAATAAAATATTAAAAACGGAATCTCTAGCACACATCACCATTTGTAAAATCCACATTACCCTATATAAAATAATATAACCATATATGAAAACCACTGCACAATCTATCAAAACGATGTGATCATTTACCAAAAGAAGAGCACGGTTTATTAAAATCACAGCGCCATTTATTGAAATCACATCATTTTCTATCAAAATGGCATCACCATTTATGGAAACAAAAACTTATATTAAAACGCACCATATATCTATCAAAACGGCATAACTACTTATCAAAAAAAACATAACCATCTATCAAAACGTCATAACCGTTTATCAAAACGACATCACCATATATCGAAATCACAGCAACATTTATCAAATGGAAATCACCATATATCAAAACGACATCTCCATATATCAAAACCACATCTCCATATATCAAAACCTCAGCACCGCTTATAAAATTAAAGCACCTTTTACTAATTTAACAGCACCATATATCAAACCGGCATCACCATTTATTAAAACCACAACACCGTTTATAAAATTAAGCACTGTATATTAAAATGCCAGCATCACCTATCAAACCGACATCACCATTTATCAAAACGACATCACCATTTATCAAAACGACATCACCATCTATCAATACGACATCACCATGTAGGAAACCGACACCACCTTACACCAAAATCATTGCACTATCTATCGAAACCATAGTGCCATCCACAAAAACGATATCACCATTTATCCAATGACAGCACCATTTATCCAATGACAGCACCATTGGATAGCACCATTTATCCAATGACAGCACCATTTATCCAATGACAGCACCATTTATCCAATGACAGCACAATTTATCCAATGTCAGCACCATTTATCCAATGACAGCACCATTTATCCAATGACAGCACCATTTATCCAATGACAGCACCATCTATCCAATGACAGCACCATTTATCCAATGTCAGCACCATTTATCAAAAGGACATTTCCACTGTAAAAGTGTTTTTATTAGGCAGCTATAGCGTTCCATAGGTACTTCTACCATTTTTGTTAGATGTTAAATCAGCATTTGCAAAGAAAAGCAACAAAATGTTCGTGTACTAACACAATTACTAAAACAACCATATAATAAATAGAACTGTAAATAGAGTTCATAGATTAGGTTGCCTTACATGGCGATACAACGTGACTTTATCTCACATTCATTGTGGTCTCATTACATTCATTAAGATGAAGGATAACTATTGAAACACAAACGTATTAGTCACATAGGGAAATATCCTAAAACGTTTTCTTTCGAACCTTAGTAAACACATCTCTGCAATGGAATTTATGGCAAAATTCTTCAAAACGAAAAAAGAGATCGATGTTTAGACCAAAAGGCATATACACATGAATACTATAAACGATTACATGTATACAACGGATGAATGAAATATTAAATCTAAATTATTATTCTCTTAGTTTTAACATATTTATATCATAATAATTATTAGGTTAAAGCTTGAAGTTTATTTGAACCTCTTTCGACATATATTATATACCTTCGAGTCCACACTGGTGTCATATAAAACAAAACATCAACAACAACAACACTATGGTCATCGTCGAAATAGGGCTCGAACCCACGATTCCTAGTTTGAACGGGACATACATTCCCCTGTATGCTTTCGCTACCAAACTAGTTTGAAATATTCTTATGCCGATGACATAGATTTGATTAATACAAAGACATAAAAAACGTGATTGTTGAATTGACTGTTGTCTCATTTTCTTTTTTGAAAAGCGGGTTCGTTTATTATATGTACCATTTCTAATAAGATTTCAAACATTTATTAGAAAATCTAATAAATTACCTTTATTCTGACAATATAGCAATTTAAAATATTTATTTTCGGATTTATTAACGAAATCTTTGTCGCCATCTTTCCCGGGGTTTTTTATCGTGACTTAAAAACCCCGTGGGATTGGAACTAAGGGGGTAAAAATTTTCAATATTTAAACACCTTAACCATAGTAAATTTGAAAATTTTTTAATTTACATTTACTTTATAAAATTGGGTAAACAACCACCCAAAGGGTTTTTGTTGTTCAAATATCACACAGTGGGTTCATAGCAACCGTAAGGTGGTGTTCATTATTATCCCAAAGCTAAGCTTATTATTGAACGATACAATTCAAAGAGAAATTACTAAGATCTGAATAGTACACATTGTAAATGTAAATGTTTCGGACACCGTGTCTGAACACTTTAATAGTTATGTGCTTTACTTTAACCTTTTTACCTTTCTGGGCATTTTACCTCTAACACTTAAACCATAGTGACACACAGGGCATTTCTATAATAAATATAATATAAATCGCTTGAAGACAATAAAGAGATTTGATTTGATTTAAATAATTCTACAAATACGTTACGTCACTACTTCACTAAATAAAAGGGGGAACGGTAGTGAAACAATTGACCGAAGGATAGTAGGCTTTTTGTTAAACCTGAAGTTTTGGAGTGAGTATAGCTTTATTGAATTTAGAGATACCATAAAGTTCAAATAGATAAATGCGTTACGTTTCATACTGATAAAATCAACGTCAAATATAACATATGTGACTGCTGATTTGGACAATATATGACTCAATGAATTGAATAAAACTGGCACGTGGTGTTTTCTGGTGAAGTAAATTGCCTGTCTCAGGAAAATGCAAGGAACATTAGATATCTTATTGACAGAATTGTAAATGTGGATAATATTCGTATCGATTAAGGAAAACATAGTTCTGAAATTAGGCAGTGACTCAAAAAGTTTGCTTGCTGTTTATCTTGTTTTCAAGATTAGTTGCGTTTAGCGAGTATAGTAGAACGTAAAATAAGCATAAGTTGGATTTTTGTATTTTAAATAGGAAAATAAGAAAATTAATTCTATTCGACCATGGCAACTTACGCGAATGCACTGGGTGATTCTTTTATCAAATAACAAATAGTTTGCCTTATAGGATTTCTTCGGTTTCTCTTTGACCGAAATATTTTAGCGTGAATATCAACGGACCTTTTAACGACCAATGACAATCACAGCTATTGACTAGAATAAAAACAAGAGGAATAAACCTAAATCACGTGCCCTTAACCTCAAACAAAAGAAAAAAAGGTAAATGGGGAAATTTAGGTAAGGTTTTCCCTACATTTTTTTGAAGGGAAATTTATTTCTGAAAATAAAATATTTAAAGACAAAAATATCCTTTACGTCCTGTTTTCTCTTTTTGAATTTAAATTGGGATATTATTATATATATTTATATTAAAATTTTATTATGATACAAAAAGTGTGTAACGTTGATTTTTATAAGACAGCCATGACGTTTGTATAATTCATATACACGGTTGTTGACAAATTTATATATGACATAATGTTATTTCATTTTTGAATGAAAAGAAATCCACTATTACAGATTCTGATAAATATATTTGGTAGATCATATAGTCGTGTATAAACGGTTGTCGTGTATGTATATACTACTTTTGCTATATAATCACGTCACAGGTCATAAGGTCGTGTATATACTATTTTGCTATATAATCATCGTCACAGGTCAAATGCTCGTGGTATATACCTGTTTTTGTGCTAATTTATAGGTCACCGTCACAGGTATAAGGTCCGTGTATAACTATTTTTGCTATATAAAACGTCAACAGTCATATCTCGTTTGTATATACTTGTTTTGTGCTATATTAGTTCACCATAGCGCGGTCATAAGGTCGTGTATATACTATGTTTGGCTATATAATCACGTGACAGGTCATATTGCTCGTGGTAATCAAACTTGTTTGAGTAGCTATATAGCCACCCGTAAGGTCCAGTATCCAGGTCTGTATATACTATTTTGGCCCTACAATTAATCATTGTCAAGGATCATAATGGCATGGGTTATGCCTATTGGGGTTTTTTGCTATTTAAATCCACCGTCACAGGTCAAATGGTCCGTGTATAATAAACTATATTTTACTTTAAGTAATCAATTTGTCACTGGTTTTATGGTTTGTTTTTATATAAATTTTTTTCCGGGTATTTAAAAAATCCCTCAAAAGGGATTGGGCGGGGTATTTAAAAAAACTTTTTAAAAATTCAAAAACATTTACACAGATCCCTATGGGCGTGTTTATACTTTTTGCTATTTAAACCCTCATTTAAAAGGCCATAAAAGGTCGGTATATTACGTTTTTGGGTATATAATTTTAAACGTCACAGTTCATATGGTCGTGTATAAAACTGTTTTTTGCTTTTTTAACCATCGTCAAAAGTCATTGGTCTTTTTCATATATATTTTTGGCTATTTAAACCAAACGTCATAAAGGGCTATTTTTTTCCCTGTATAATTTTCTGTTTTTGCTATATTAAACCCTCTCAAGTTCATTTGGTCGTGTATATAAAACAAAGTACTGTTTTTGCCCATTAAATCACCGTACAGGTCAAAATGGTCGGTAAAATACCCGTTTTTTTTTATATAAAGCCATAGTCCAACCCGGTCATTGGTCGTGTATAAAAACTGTTTTTTGGGGTATTTTAAACATTTGTGACAAAGGGCATATGGTTTATGTATAAAACTGGTTTTTTTCTATTTAATCATCCCTGACAGGTATTTAAAGGGGCATTGATTTTACTGTTTTGCCCCAATAAAAACCCTCGTCCCCCAGTTTTCATTTTGGGTTCCCTGTATATTTCAGTTTTTTTTTAATTTTAAACCCTAGTCACAGGATTGAAACGTGTATTAATGTTTTTGACTATTTTAATAATGACCGGGGCAATGGTCATGGGAAAATAATTTTGGCATATAAACAAAAGTCCGGGTTCCAAAAATTTGGTCGTGGATAAAAATAGTTTTTGTTAATTTTTAAACCCTAGCCAGGGCAAAAGAATTTGTGTATATACTGGTTTTTTTCTAATTTTAATCAATCTGTGACAGGTAAAATGGTC